>NC_134688.1:94933239-95233239 GCF_050947455.1 Rhinoderma darwinii
ACCACTGCAACTTGTGCATGCTCCGAGAGGCGGATTTAGTCTCCCTCCCATTCTTTCATAACATTCTCTCTCTAAGCCCTGCTGTTCCTTTCCCTGAAACCAGTGCTCAATAGGACCCTCCAAATACATTCTTCTCATGTGCTGCCTTTAGGATACCAAGAAGGACGCCGCTGACCATACTGTAGGGGGACATGACACAGGAGCAATGAATGCATGATTGGTCACTTTTTCTCCCCTGCTGGCTAATATAGTTTTGGAAGGAGTCAAAAGCTGGAGGGATGTGGTAGGGGGAGGGGAGGCAGGGGGATGCCCTAGTGATTGCAGACCAGGCAGCCTGCTGTCACACTCTCCCTCTCTCTCTCACACACACATTGTCACAGTAAAAATGGTGAGTCCCACACACGGCTTCGCTTTGGTGCTCTTGGCTTTGCACAGTGTGGATTACTAAGCAGCCCATTTGAAGGAGCATGTTCTCAGAACCAGGAGGTAAGGAGAGGCTTCGTTCTGGATACATAAATGGTCTTTTTGAAGGCTGGATGTTCCCTGTTGCTTTAATGCAGAAGGAGCAGCTGTCCTACATCAGCATGATCCGCTTTCCAACCTTTTGTTGCCAATGGGGCTAGCAATGCTTTGCCACACAATCCTACCATAGAGGTCAATAGGCATGATGGCAATTGTGCAAGCTGTGAGATTTTCAAGACTGGATTTCCAGCCATTAGTTTCTGTGCTGTGTATATTTGCAGCTGTGATTACGTTATATAGTTGCCTTTTTATTATTTATTTTATATTCCATTCATTTTATATTATGAAAGTATACAAAGTTTCACCAATGAATTCATTCCTATCTATGAGGTTTTCATCTTTAGGTCTACAACGTGAATATATAAACCTCCTCTTTGCATTATGTGTCCAATGGAAATGTAGGACTTTGTTACAATTATATGGTAGGTTGGACTGGGAACATATATATATGATTTTTGTGAATGAGAGGTTGGCAATAGTTAAGAGGAGTGGCGTCATGTTGTACATTGTACAGTGAGCTGCAGTTCTGATCAATATATTTAACTTTATAGAGGGAGAGTGTGTTAAGAGTTTGCTTCTGCAACGCTTTTGTGTCTATTTACATTCAGTTTATTTTTATATTATTATATTGGTATATAGAGCTGATTAGTTTATTTTTATATTATTATATTGGTATATAGAGCTGATTACTTTGTTTATTTTTATATTGTTATATTGGTGTATGGAGCTGTTTATTTAGTTTATTTTTATTTTGGTATATAGAGCCGATTATTTTGTTTATTTTTATATTGTTATATTTGTATATAGAGCAGATTATTTAGTTTATTTTTATATTGTTATATTGGTATATAGAGCTGATAATTTAGTTTATTTTTATATTGTTATATTGGTATATAGAGCTGATTATTTTTATATTATTATATTGTTATATAGAGCTAATTATTTTGTTTATTTTTATATTGTTATATTGGAATATAGAGCTGTTTATTTTCCTTGAGGCGTTTTTGCAACATATTTCTATTTTGTCATTTTAATATTGATCATTTGCTTGGACATTATTTGTTTGGTCTTAACACTTTTTTGGATTGGTTTATTATGTTGTGGCCTATTCACACTATACACTGCCAGCATGTTAGAATATAATTCTCAGTTGTGTCGTGTATGAGTTATGGTTAGCGGACTGTATGTTTTTGTTTTCAGGGACAATGCTTTCTGCTGTATCTGCAGGTTAGTGGCTACCCCAGTGCTGGATGGGGCTAGTTGGTATGGAATGAAAATGCTACCAGTCTCAAGTGGAAATAGTGTTATAGTGTGAAGTGTTGTAACTCTTGTACTTGCATTATATGCATAAAAGCAGTTTGTGATATTTCGGATTATTACATCCAACAAAACTACTGTGTAAGTCAATTTACAACATTTTGAAATGCACAATTGTTGAAATGTGCAACAGCAAGTAGCTCCCATAAGTGATCACGAGCAGGACATATTCTTTATTGGAGAGATGTTATAAGCACTGTTTTCTTAGAACAAAAAATAAATAAAAAAAATCATATATATATACTTATTGGGGGTGATTTATAAAGTGTTGTTGGATGCAAATTGTGCTAAATTTATTAAAATGGTATGATACATTTGGCACATGTCTCTAGGCATGTTACCTACTTGTCTTCTCCATAGGCCACCTCATGGCTCATATTTACACCAGTGTTTTGAGCATTTAATAAGGACATCTAATAAGGTCCCTTTATTTCTACACTTTCCAAAAGAGTTGCGGTAGGCGTAAAAATGTGGAAAACAAATTTGGTACACGCCATGATTTGGTGCAATTTGCAACCGAATTCTGATGCATTTTGCTTGGTAAGTGTCTCCCAAATTATTTGTATTTATCCTGCATTATGCCGTTTAGATTTTGAAGCAGCCACCGGCATTTTTCCACTTAAACGAGTAAATATTTTACATCAATTTGTCAGCTCTATAGTAGAGGACAGAACTTTATGACCATGTGTTCAGCAGAGGTTTAAAAGTTATGTCTGGATATAGGATAATACTGGTTAAATCCTTCATTATCGTTTTTTTAATTTAATGATGATAAGCATTGGGGTTACTGTGGGATATTGCACATGTGGGCAGTTTTCATGTACCCTCTCGTACCATACCATCCTGCCCTTTGCCCATTCTTTTGTACTGACATGAGCTACAACTAAATAAACCCCATATATTCTAAGTGGAGGCAACTGATGGCTCCCATGGTGCCCTCACATCTCTTTGCTTGCATACATCATTGTACAACACCGCAGAACAAGCAATGTGATCCTTTTCATTCACATTCTGCAAATGTCATTGGGGGCTTAAGTGTATAATACTCAACATTAGCGAGTGGTATATATTACATATAGCTGCGTTTCAAGTTGTACTTAACCCTTTGTATCTCGCGTGGCACACTGCTGTCAAGTTATACTCACACAAATAAAAGTTTCATTCAGCTGATGTTTTCAAGCACTTTCTTTTACGTGAAGAAGACAAATATCATTACCCTGTATTACACATTGAGATCTGGAAGAAATCTCTCTATTCCCCTGGAGATCTTGTGTTTCATATTAAGTCTCCAATTATTGCACACATGGTCAAATCTATTTATATCAACTCCTGTTGTAGGGTCCTGTTAGAGTACTGAGGCGCTGTGTCACTGAGATTACGCAGATTCCACACCTCCTGCTGGATTATTTGATGTGGGAAAGGCTCATGGTGATCGTTTCCATTTCCATTACAGCCTGAGACTGCACAGCGTGCTGTCCCTCCATCTATATTATGCATGAGTCTATACCACGAACCCTCCGCTCACATTGATTTGTACTATTCAACCTACGTAACGTAAACTGGTCTGCGGAGAGATAAGTCACCTCCAGTAGGTGGATCATGCAACTGGAATAATGTTGTGCAGTGATATATGTGCAAACCCATTTCTAATGTGGTACAATCTTATTAACCAGAACATGTTGTGTTGGCCTAACCCTATTAAATCAAGCATGGTCAGCTAGAAACTGGAGATCTAAAGCTGAAGATAAAGATTCTGTCATTTCTGAATTCTAGCGAGAGTCATTTTTGGAGATTTATCATCAACATGTAAATAATTTTTTACACCATATGGTGATGGTCGTTCAGAAAGTCTGAATTAACACTATATACACGTTCAATTACTATCGAATATGTAGATACAATACTAGAAAAATTTTCTTTGACATGTTTTATGCAAAACCTTATTGTAGACTGAAATTGCTCCGTTGGAATGCCACAGGTTTAATACGGCTATATTTAAAGGTCCACATTATGGCTACAGCCCCCCGGACCCCTTGCGGCTCTGCCAAACTGAGCCTATGGTGAACCTCGATCTAAGATTGGTTCAGTAAAACCACAGGGGGATCTGGTATTGTGGCGGTGTTAATTACCCATAAATGTGGCTGTACAATAGTGTATAAAGAGAATTGGGATTCCTGGGCATTCCCTTGTTCCATCAATTTTCTCAGTAGGGCACAATCATTCATAATTTGCATATGTTGGCATGAATGCCCACCTGAGTATTGACAGTCGTAAGTGTTTTTGTGGACAGGTTGACATAAGACTTAAATTCTGTATCGCATGTAACCTGTACAGAAATAAAGGAGAATAATGAGAATCTTACTGGCGGGATTGATGCGGCAGGGCAGCGTATTAGGAGGACTTGAGCTAAGTAGCGCCAATGCTTTGCGTCCCTTATAGTTTCGCCTTCATTTGTCAAGTGTTTCATAAATCACAATTGAGTCACAGAAAACCAATGGTAAGTGCGGTAGATTTAATATGCTGAGAGTTGAAGTGGAATTAACCGGCACTAGACTATAGAGGGGCATCTGATCTCTTTATTGCTTTGTTTGTTGGCCTGTCTGCTCTGCGATCACTATATCCTATGAATGCCTTCCCCTCTGTTATGGCTACTTCATACATTGCTGTCATCAGGCTTGTGTACTGACGGAAAAGAGAGCTAAATGCATACATCTGTACCGAGTGTTAAGTAACAACTGCAGTGCAGACACGCTTTGCTACGTGTTACATGGTGATGTTCAGGGGTTGATTGAATTTGGATGTTCCTATGTGAACTGGAATCTGTCTCAGCTACATAAATAGGAATGCAGATGTACTATAGCAGAGCTGTGTTTGTCAGATGACGATATCCAGATATCTTATCTGTGGTTTTACATAGGACTGTGTGAGACGTACCATGATGCACAGGCCCTGCTTCCTCAAGGAGTTTATTTACAAATTTGCCTCTGCTGCATCTGTAGGGGCATCTCCTAGTGTCTTAGTTTTAGTTGAACAGTCCATAAAATGTTGCTCTTTCAAAACTGATTAACAGATGTTTAGTAATAACTTTACTTTATTGCTCCAGAATTAGGCTGGATTCACACATAGCATTTTTCACAGTTTTTTTTTGTCGTGCTTTTTTTGTTAGGCCAGATGTTACATTAAAGTCATGCATTTTAAAACACCAGAAAAGTTCTGTGTGAAGGAAGCCTAATAGCTTTGTTTCCTTATAGATCCCTTGTGAATGTCGGCAGCCGATGTGCCAACCCCCTTGACCCCACCCGTGCCGTGACCGCTGTGTGTGAACTGTACCTTTCAAATCTTAGACCCATTTACAACATTATTTTCCCTCGAAATAAGCAATTTTATTTTTTGCTACTTTAATCACTGAAATACTTAACAATTCAACTTCTTCATGTATGAACAGTGAATTTCAGAAATGATCTCATTTACATTGACTATTGATACCACCGCTCATTATCGTTCACATTTTAACAATTATCACTTTATGTAAATTGCAATGTAAAGCAAAGGAGAAATATGTAATACACAAACTGAAATATAACAATATAGTCGTTCTGAAATGTTGAAGGCCTCACATTATCTATATGTATTGTATGTGAACTAGAACCTGGTTGCCTTAAAACCAAATAGTTCATTTCCAAATATAACATTTAGGTGTAAAATTGCTACTAAACAGAGCAACCAATCAGATGCTTCCTCTCATTGTGTACTCGTTTCTGAGTAGTTACTGTAGTTAAGTGCGAACCTTGCACCTACATGCAACTTTAATAACTGAAAAGTATTAAGTAACTTGTCTATTTAGCGCTTCATTCACTTGTGTGAGAGGATATATCATCTTTTATTACTGCATATTGACACTTTACTGTACTTGGTTCGAATATATGATTTGTCATATAAAACATTTATTGTATCAGAAGTGAAGTGGTCGTCTTTTCATTACTGCCGACTGGTATAAAGAGAACTCGGAAAATTGTGAATTGTACCTCATTTTTAAAGGGGAGATGTGTTAGTGACTGACAAGCTAAATAGATGGAATATACAAACCTCAAATACCTGTCATGAGGGCTGCCAAGTATTCTCAAGCAACCCATTCCTCATACATCAACAAGTGACATTTTAGTAAATATGACGCATGGCGTTAAATATTTGCATCATTTTACATAATACTAAACAGAGGACAAATGAGGCTTTTTTAATTTGTTTGTCTATGTAACTTTAAAGGGAACCTGTCAGCAATTGTGAGCCCTCAAAACTGCTGACAGTTGCCTTTAAAGAGGCTCTGTCACCAGATTTTGCAACCCCTATCTGCTATTGCAGCAGATCGGCGCTGCAATGTAGATTACAGTAACGTTTTTATTTTTAAAAAACGAGCATTTTTGGCCAAGTTATGACCATTTTTGTAGTTATGCAAATGAGGCTTGCAAAAGTCCAAGTGGGTGTGTTTAAAAGTAAAAGTCCAAGTGGGCGTGTATTATGTGCGTACATCGGGGCGTTTTTAATACTTTTACTAGCTGGGCGCTCTGATGAGAAGTATCATCCACTTCTCTTCACAACGCCCAGCTTCTGACAGTGCAGATCTGTGACGTCACTCACAGGTCCTGCATCGTGACGGCCACATCGGCACCAGTGGCTACAGTTGATTCTGCAGCAGCATCAGCGTTTGCAGGTAAGTCGATCTTACGCTGATGCTGCTGCAGAATCAACTGTAGCCTCTGGTGCCGATGTGGCCGTCACGATGCAGGACCTGTGAGTGACGTCACAGATCTGCACTGTCAGAAGCTGAGCGTTCTGAAGAGAAGAGGATGTTACTTCTCTTCAGAGCGCCCTGCTAGTGAAAGTATTAAAAACGCCCCGATGTACGCACATAATACACGCCCACTTTGACTTTTACTTTTAAGCACACCCACTTGGACTTTTGCAAGCCTCATTTGCATAACTACAAAAATGGTCATAACTTGGCCAAAAATGCTCGTTTTTTAAAAATAAAAACGTTACTGTAATCTACATTGCAGCGCCTATCTGCTGCAATAGCAGATAGGGGTTGCAAAATCTGGTGACAGAGCCTCTTTAAATAAATAAAATTTTTACGTTTTAACTTGGAATAAAAAAGGCAAAATCCAGATTTTCCATGAATGCAGGTTTTCCAAAATAAAGGCCCTATTACACCGGCCAATTTTGGCAGGTGTAACGAGCGCCGATCAATGAGACAGCTCGTTGATCGGCGCTCGTTTGCTCCTGTCACACGGAGCTATAGATGGGGACGAATTACTCCGATCGCTCGTCCCCATCCATTATTATCATGTCGGCAGCGTGTCCCCCTGTTTACACAGAGATGTGCTGCCGACAACGATAATATTTTACTTTTTTAAAACGGTACAACCAGCAAATGATCGAGCATTTGCTCGTTCATCTGCTGATCGCTGCCCTGTTTACACAGGACAATTATCGCCAACGAGCGTTATTTGAACGCTTGTCTGCTCAATAATTGCCCCTGTAAAACCCCCTTTAGTGAGTGGCAAACTGGGCACTTGCCTAGGGCCCCAGTCTCCTGGGGGCCACCTGAATATGGGATTTGATTATTGACCTCTTCACTGTCCTAGACCACTAGGGAATATAAAATGAAACGCCTTACAACACCGTGGACTTATTGAACCACCATGGATTTAGAAAATTACAAAAAAAAACGGACTAAAAATGACATGTAAAAGGGGCCCCACTTTTCCAGGGCCCCATTTTCAATAAAAACCATCCTTGCATGTATGTTAATATTGTAACGCGTTTCTTTATTTCAACCTCTGCAGTTGTAGTGCAATTTTGTGCTTCATCAGAACACAAAATCTAAACATAGCTTAATACTGTCATGTATCCAGGTTGACACTACTGCTACATCTCGCATCACTTGTATACTTATTGTGTATAATATTGGGGTAAAGAAGCGGCAGCCGCCCTGGTGACTTATGTTACTTATTTTACAGAATCACTTTAATTCACCTTGGAAAAAAGCTGAGCGCGGAGTCTGGTGTGTCATTTGGGCTTTTCTCAGAGGAGGTATATCTAATAAGGGCACATCACAGGCAGTCTGTCCCGAGGGACAAACACAGGAAGCAAAATTACTGGAAAATATGAGTGTTCTTTCTTTATACTTGAAACAGTGATTAAAAAACGGAATGAACAGGATTTCTAATCCTGGTCCAGATGTACAAACCTGTGTAAAAAGGAAATTATTTAAAAAGGAATCAAAGAACATGTTAAGAATACGCGGGCACCTTAGGCCTCGTTCACATCAGAGTTAGGTTTCGTGATGGGTTCCGTTAGAATTTTCCGTTGGAGGAACCCATGAACGGAAAGGCAAACGGAAACCATAACTTCCGTTTACATTACCATTGATTTGAATGGTAATGCTTCTGTTGAAAATGTATCCTGTTTGTCTCCGTTCCGTAAGGTTTCAGGTTTTTTTAGCAGAAACAATAGCGCTGTTGACTACACTATTGTTTCCGCTACAAAACGGAAGTGTTCAAGCTCTGGATGAGCACACCATCAGGATCAGTGGCACCTCCTTATGAAAAAACAAGTGATTTGTCCTGTGTGATCATACATGTCACATAACCTAGGGCCTTATTCACACGAACGTGTCCGTTTTGCGCGCGTAAAATGGCCCCATTGAATTTCATAGGTCAGTGTGACGTCTGTTGTTTTATCACTGAGTAAAAAAACGCTTAGAAATTGACCAACGGTGCATTTTTTAATCCGCAGAATGTCATGTATTTGTGTAATTGCTGCTTATTTGTTGTGGATTTTCCCCATTTAATTCAATGGGAAGGTAAAACCCGCAAAAAAATAGCAGATGTTGTAGCCCATGTTTGATGATGCATTATTATACATTAAGTCATTATACATTAACTGGTTGGGATAATAAGGGGAGAAGAAGAGAAAGACTCAGGCCGGGTTCCCACGTAGCGTAAACGCTACAGAATTTCCGCAATGGGATTGTGTGCGGAAATTCCGCAGCATTTACAGTAGCAGCAAAGTGTATGAGATTCAGAAAATCTCATGCCCACGCTGCGGAATTCAATGGGGATGCAAAACCCACAACAGAAAGCCAAGTGTTGCGACTTTTGCGTCATATTCGCAGCGATTATGAGGCAAAAAACACAACTGCAGAAAAAAAAATCATACTTACCCAAAACACCCTCCTTCTTCCTGCAGTCCGGCCTCCTGCAGAGGAGGGACGTGTCGCCATAACAACGCCCTACGTAAGTATGAGCGTTTTTTACAGCTTCCCGCAGCGGAAATTCCGTCCAAAAAAAATGCACCACAGCGTGGTGCGGTTTTTGGACGGAATGTACTGCAAGTTCCAGGTCGGATACGCTGCATCATTTCGACCCGTGGGAACCCGGCCTTAGGCTCCCTGCACATGATGCAGATTTTATTGCAGAAATTTCTGTGACTAAAAATCAGTTCCTTTCATCTGGATGGGGTTGTTTCTGCAGTAAGCACAAAAGCTGAAACAAAATCTACCGCGTGTGTCAGGGGTTTCTGGGTATTAGGGCCATTTGGTTTGGAAAAACATTAGGGCATGTTCACACAGTGCAGTTTGGGGCAAATTTTAAAGCATATTTTTTCAGTCAAGACCAGGATAGTTTTCTAAACAAAAGAAAAGTATTTCTCTCTTTGGATCAAATCTTTGTTCTTGGATCACCTCAAAATCTGCATCAAAACTGTACTGTGTGAACAAAGCCTAAAAAAGAAATATATACTTAGTTAACATGGAGGATTAAATATGTATAATATCTATATATTATACTATATGTTTGCAGTATATAAAACTGACTGTGTAGTGATACACTGGGCTAGTATCATGTACCCCATTTATAGTAGCAGTATATAATACCAGTATACTCTAGTGTCACATCTAAGAAAACATTCATTGCATCATTTATATGGCAGCCATAGTTCTGTTGCCACAATCTGTGTCTGCGTCCAGCTCCCTATTTTAAGTTGTGTTCCTGGGTTTTATATTGCACATAGTAGACAAACTTCCCTACCTTCATGCGTCATTCCTGCCTTCCTGTTCCACGTGGCCTTTTATCTCTAAATCTGTTCCAGTTGTCCCTAGAGCTGGGAATGTAGGAGATTACAGAAATGCTCCCGTATTTTCTCGTTTGTTTGTCTGCTACATACCAGAAAAATAACCGTGTAAAGGGGAATATGTCAGCCACTCAGCGCTCCAGATCTAAATTTTTAAAGAATCTCCTAGTATTTAGTTCTATCTATCCATCTATCTATCTATCCATCCATCCATCCATCCATCCATCCATCCATCCATCCATCCATCCATCCATCCATCTATCTATCTATCTATCTATCTATCTATCTATCTATCTATCTCATATCTATCTATCTCATATCTATCTATCTCATATATCTATCTATCTATCTATCTATCTATCTATCTATCTATCTATCTATCTATCTATCTATCTATCTATCTATCTATCTATCTATCTATCTATCTATCTATCTATCTCATATCTATCTATCTCATATATATATCTATCTCATATATCTATCTATCTCATATATCTATCTATCTATCTCATATATCTATCTATCTCATATATCTATCTATCTCATATATCTATCTATCTCATATATCTATCTATCTATCTATCTATCTATCTATCTATCTATCTATCTATCTATCTATCTATCTATCTATCTATCTATCTATCTATCTATCTATCTATCTATCTATCTATCTATCTATCTATCTCATATCTATCTATCTCATATATATATCTATCTCATATATCTATCTATCTCATATATCTATCTATCTATCTCATATATCTATCTATCTCATATATCTATCTATCTCATATATCTATCTATCTCATATATCTATCTATCTATCTATCTATCTATCTATCTATCTATCTATCTATCTATCTATCTATCTATCTATCTATCTATCTATCTATCTATCTATCTATCTATCTATCTATCTATCTCATATCTATCTATCTCATATATCTATATCTATCTATCTATCTATCTATCTATCCATCCATCCATCTATCTATCTATCATTAATAATTATTTCTCTTAATAATAAATTAATATAAATGAAGATATACATATTTTCGGGGAGTGCTTGTTGACATCCAATATGGCCACGAGTAAATCTTCCTAGTTATGCAATGATACATCCCTTGTTTCATTGTAAGGCTGGGTTCACACGACCTATTTTCAGACGTAATGGAGGCCTTTTACGCCCGAATTACGTCTGAAAAAACGGCTCCAATACGTCGGCAAACATCTGCCCATTACATTCAATGGGCTTTACGATGTACTGTGCCGACGACCTGTCATTTTACGCGTCGCTGTCAAAAGACGGCGCGTAAAATTACAGCCTCGTCAAAAGAAGTGCAGGAGACTTCTGGGGACGTTTTTGGAGCCGTTTTCTCATAGACTCCAATGAAAACAGCTCCAAAAACGGCCGTAAAAAAACGCAGCGAAAAACGTGAGTTGCTCAAAAAACGTCTGAAAATCAGGGACTGTTTTCCCTTGAAAACAGCTCTGTATTTTTAGACGTCTTTGTTAAGCGTGTGAACCAGTGGCGTAACTACCGCGGTAGCAGCAGTAGCGGCTGCTACGGGGCCCGGGGCTTGAGGGGGCCCGGTGGCGCCGCTAGCAGCCGTTATGGCTACTACAGCGGTAGCGTCGCTACTGTGGGGCCCGCGACGCCGAGCCTTACACAGGCCATCTCATGCCTGTAGGTGTCGCTAGCACCGGAGGGGGCCCCAGTGCTAGCGGCAGCCAAATACATGAATGGCCGGGCATGTTCCGTGCCTGACCATCCAGTGCCTTACAATGACACTGATTGGCTAGCGGCGCGATGACATCATCGCGCCGCTTCCATGCTTGGAAGGTGCTGATTGGCGGGGCAAGTCATTCTGCCCCGCCAATCAGCGTCATTGGAGGACGCTCGTTCAACTCCTGCAGACATGCTCAGAAGAGAGCATGTCTGCATCGCCAGTGAACAGCGTGGGAACCGGAGAATGTGAGTATGTCAAGTTTTTGTTTTTTTTCCCCTCATAAAAATGTGAATGGCATTATCTATGGGGGGGGGGGGTCATCTTTATGTGGGCTATTATATATAGGGGGTCTATATGTGGGGCAGTAGCTACAGGGGGGGTCTATATGTGGGGGTGTGGGCCATTATATACAGGGGGCTCTATATGTGGGCCATTATATACAGGGGGGTCTATATGTGGGGGTGTGGGCCACTATATACAGGGGGCTCTATATGTGGGCCATTATATACAGGGGGCTCTATATGTGGGCCACTATATACAGGGGGGTCCATATGTGGGCCACTATATACAGGGGGGTCTATATGTGGGCCACTATATACAGGGGGGTCTATATGTGGGACACTATATACAGGGGTGGGTTACCTGTGGGGCACTAGCAACAGGGTGGCTATATGTAGTGCACAGTCTACAGGGGTGGGCTATATGTGGGACACTATATACAGGGGGAGCTATATGTGAGACACTATATACAGAGGTGGGCTATACGTGGAGCACTAACTATAGGGGAAGCTATATGTAGGGCAGCACGGTGGCTCAGTGGTTAGCACTATTGCCTTGCAGCTCTGGAGTCCATATGTGGGCACTATCTACAGGGGCTTCTATGTAGGTCACTATCTACAGGGGACATGTTGTGTGTTTGTGACAGTTATATTTAGATGTGTTGAGAATTTTAACTTCGTTTTATAGGTGCAGAAATGTTTTAAAAGTGAGAAGCTGAAGACATCTAAACGGAAAACTGCAGAAATGGGTCATGGCCGGGAGAAATCCATCATAGATGTCTGAACCGGAGGGAGAAGAAAAGAACTAGAATCTGAGACGTCACCGGTGAGTCACTTAATGTAAATGTTTATTCTGCCTCTAATCAGTAATGTAGTCACTGTATGATCTGCAGCGAGATGATGGTGATAGGATTTTTTTTGTGAAACCGCATCTCCCAGCATATCCTTACCATTGTTCCGGCCATGCTGGGAGCTGTAGTTTTACGCCGTACAAACTTATACGCAGTGGCGTAACTACCGCTATAGCAGCCGTAGCGACTTCTACAGGGCCTGCAGCATGAGGGGGCCCGTGCCACCCGCCGGCACGGCCCCCTCCCATGGCAGCAGGCTCCGCTAGCAGCCGCTATGGCTGCTACAGCGCGACGCCACTGAAGGGGTTGTTCCTACATAAGACATGTATCCCCTATCCACAGGATAGGGGATACATGTGTGATCGCTGGCAGCGATGAGGAGAACGGGGGACCGAAAGTCCCCCCTAAGTTCTCCATGACAAACCTCGGACTTCCGGGGTCTGTGTCGGCAGCTCCGTAGAAATGAATGGAGCGCCGGTCGCGCTTGTGCGCATGCGTGACCAGCGCTCCTTTCATTTTTATTGAACTGCGCAGACGCCGGAAGTCCGAGGTTAGTCATGGAGAACTTCGGGGGACTTTCGGTCCCCCGTTCTCCTTATCGCTGCCAGTGATCACACATGTATCCCCTATCCTGTGGATAGGGGATGCATGTCTTTTGTAGGACAAACTATAGGACGTTTTTTTTTGGGGGGGGGGGCTATATAGCGTTATCTACAGGGGGGGCTGTATGGCGTTATCTACAGGGGGGCTGTATGGCGTTATCTACAGGGGGGCTGTATGGCGTTATCTACAGAGGGAGTCTGTATGGCGTTATCTATAGGGGGGCTGTATGGCGTTATCTGCAGGGGCTGTGTATGGTGCTATCTATAGGGGGGCGCTGTGTGGTGGAATCTATAGGGAGGCACTATCTACAAGGGGGGGGGGGTTGTGTGATACCCAGCAGAGGGGGGGCCCCAGTCAAAAGTTTGCTATGGGGCCCGGTCTTTCCTAGTTACGCCCCTGGTGTGAACATACCCTTACTGTATGCGGTTAAATTCACACCGAGGGCGTATACACCAGGAACATCTCACAACAAATATGCCCACGAGTCTAAGGATTTTAATAGGCAAACTTATGCGAAAAGGCATCCCGCAGCCACAACCATATTGAAAAGTGTTGTGGACCTAAATTATCAATACGAAAATAAAAAACTATATACCATATATTTCTTAGGCAGCCGCACATCAATAGGCCTACAGTTGCATATGTCTTTCTATGCGTTTGGTAGGACCATTTCAAACAGTCCCGCCGAATGTATAATCTGAACGCGGTGGGGTTTTAACCTAACTTGACAGACCCGGCGTCATGAACTCTAGGTGACAGCTACTGGCAATGCAATAACGACGACTTAATTAGTTGTTATGCAATTTTATATAAAACAATTTGTAACGACGCGACAGAAACGGATGACACAAGGAGTGGCATTTACAGGAGATTTCACGATTTTAGCGGCAAATCTTCTTTAACGAGGATCCATTCGATGCCGACATGATGATCGTGAAGTTTATCAGCAGCTGCCCGTGGGATCGGGGGATAGTGAAGCTTTGTACAAGTTGTCTTTGAGCGTTCACATTTCCACATCTCAGTGCTTTCCGTAATGACAGTTAATGAGGCTTTTTTGTTTTGTGGGCCGTTATTGTGGAACCACGTAGTCACCCCAGCGTTAAAAATAACCTGCGACAGCATCTGAAAGCAGCCGTCCAGCCCGATTTTCTTTTCATTTTCCACATCAGCGGATAAAACTCTTCTTCTAACCTCCCCCTGGAAACCTGGAGCAGAGTATACAGTTAATGCCATGTTTCTCAGCTTTGTATTACATGAGGTTGCGGAGTGCTGTCTCGGGGGTATGGCACCTCTCAGTGTCAGCATGTGACACAAAGTTCAGCTTTCAGTGACATGCTCGTGCTTGACATAGGCATCAGAGGGATTTTTGTAACCGCTGCGCTGCAAATCCCATACACAGTGGGAAGCTTTCTAGCAATTGTTCTGCGAGGCATTACTGGGCTCCATCCGGCATTGTTTGGCAGTATTTGCAGTAGAGGCGCATTGTGAAATGTTCATATAAGAAATTTTAATTCCACAGAACAACCAGTTGAACAGATCAGAATGTGTTTTATTCGAGCTTTTGGCAGTCTGTTTATGTTTACATGGCTTTGAGAATGCATTTGACGTCTTGTTTATTGTTAAAGTGTCACTTGCGATAAAATACGGCTGTGCCAAGTCTGCCCTAATTCGACGGACAGAAAAGCTGGCAGTACTGTCAGGAGAGATTTGGCAGATATTTACATTATATTTACATTCGGCACTCGTGTTTATGTGAAAATACCCTGTATGGCGGTCATTGAACCCAGAATGGTAGCACACAGAATCCATGTGGTGTCTCCGTCAAGCACTGTATCCTCCCACTTCACTAATACGGCGTACGGTGCTGCATACCATATATAAAATCTGAGGTACAATACGGGCCTATAGCAATTATGATGAGTACTGTGTAATGGATTTGTGCACTTTATGGATCCGTAAATCCAGATAGGCGCGTGAAGGCTTATTTTGGAAATTATGGATGGACTTCAGTCGGGAAACTCTGTTGTCGGAAGGGTCTGTAGGGTAATTATAGGGGAAATTTGTACTTCCCATCAGTTCTACATGATATTATTGTAAGGCTGGGTTCACACGACCTATTTTCAGACGTAATGGAGGCGTTTTACGCCTCGAATTACGTCTGAAAAAACGGCTCCAATACGTCGGCAAACATCTGCCCATTACTTTCAATGGGTTTGCCGATGTACTGTGCCGACGACCTGTCATTTTACGCGTCGCTGTCAAAAGACGGATCGTAAAATTACAGCCTCGTCAAAAGAAGTGCAGGACACTTCTTGGGACGTTTTTGGAGCCACTTTCTCATAGACTCCAATGAAAACGGCTCCAAGAACAAAAGAACAACCGTAAAAAACGCAGCGAAAAACGCGAGTTGCTCAAAAAACGTCTGAAAATCAGGGGCTGTTTTCCCTTGAAAACAGCTCCGTATTTTCAGACGTTTTTTGTTAAGCGTGTGAACATACCCTAAGGCCTCCTCCGCATTGTTGGGGCAGGTGGTAGCAGTGCTTCACTTCATCAGCATCACACCCAAAAAAGCTTGTTTGATTTGCTCTTTATTTAATATTTTTTATTTTTTTCTGCTAGAACTGTCACTATAGAAAAACACATCTGTATTAACGCAATGTAAATGTGTTTTAGGCAAAATGCACACGTTGCAGAATATGGTGCAGAAACGCTACATCAAAACTGCAGGTATAAGAAGGTTGTTCCGCAGGTAAAATCCGCACCTAATAGTTTTTTTTTTGCATTTTTAGGTGCGGTATTTACATTTTGATGCGGATATACAGATGTAGCCGTCTTAATCTTGACTTTTAACGCATTAAATACACAGTGGCAAGATCCTTTATCTTGACTTTTCCAATGACGTTTCAATGACTTTTGTTGTGTGATGTCACACTGCAGCAACTTATCAGGGTACGTCCACACGGCGCGGCCCTGACACGGTCGCAACGCGGCCAACAACCGTGCTGGCACTCGTTAAGAGGTATTCCGGTTACATGCGCATGCACACTGCCGCTCCGTTCATTCTCTATGGGAGCGCCGGAGGTAGCCGAGTGCAGTGTTCGGCTTTTTCCGGCGCTGTCATAGAGAATGAATAGGGGGTAAGTTGTTATAATTTGCAAAATCGTGCGGCCATTATGGCACTAACAGGCTGTTTGACAGCTGCACCGAACATGGTGCCGGCGCGGTTGTTAGCCGTGTTGCGACCGTGCCAGGGCCGCTCCGTGTGGCCTTACCCTCAGAGTCAAGATAAAGATGGCTACATCCATAGGTGCGTTTTTTTAAAATTAATCAGATACAATTCGCAAGCAGAAACGCAAGATAAATTGACATGTTGCGTATTTTAAAATATGCACCGCAGGTCAATTGATTGAAATCTTATTTACTTTTCTGGTATTGTATTACGCTGTAGATTTGCCGCACAAAAAGCCATACGGCAAATCCGCACGTAGCACGCATCATGTGCATTTGGCTTATTTTCAGCCGTTTCTTGGACCGTAAATTCCCCAAAAAACCTCTGAAAATACGGAAGCTGAACGCCTCCAAACATCTGCCTATTGACTTCAATGCGGAAAACGGCACGTAAAAAAAAACGCCCCGAAAAAAAGTGCATGTCACTTCTTGAGCCATTTTTTCATTGTGTCAATAGAAAAACAGCTTAAAGAACGGCCGCAAAAGAAGAATCAAAAAACATTTGATGCGTAAAAACGGCTGAAAATCAGGGGCTGTTTTCCTTTGAAAACAGCTCCGTATTTTACAGCCGTTTTTTGTTTAGCGTGTGAACATACCCGGAGAGTTTCTACGTGCATTTTTTTGCATGTAAAAGTCCCTGCTACAAAGTACAATTAAAAAAAGTCAGATAAAATAATTCAGGATAAGTATATGCATCATTTTTCGAAAGTAGTTACTTTCACCTTTTTTCAGCCGATATCCTCCATTATAAGAGCTGACGTGGTTGTTACTTTATCACTCTGATCGTGAAAGTGTGCAGCGGTTAAATATGTTATAGATGTGATTATAGTGATGAAAGACATTTCATGGAAAAATAAACACAAGGTAAAGACTTAATTCTGAAAAGTGCTGTAATGAGCGCTTGACCTGGCCATTATCAAGCAGACTTTCAATCCCTGTTCATTGGGCTGCCTATTACAGAGGGTTAAAAGTGGACTTGTCAGACTGGACGCAGATTTGCCAGTCCTGGTTCTACTCACAAACAGCCTGTGAGCATTGACAGAGATGGGGGGAAGGGCGGCCCTATCAAAACTTGTTGAGACGCTATGGTGGATCCTATGCTTTTAGAAATTCGATTTACTTTCCGGAATGTTTGCGAGTAAGATAATATAGACTATGGACCTAGGCAGGAAATGTGTCATCATTTCGCTACATAATACTTATTTTGTTTCTATATTTGCAGCTCATTTCCTTTCACAGTTTTATTCTTTCTCACAGGGTTCAGGTGATGAGTTTCCTGTACATTCAGCATTTCCAGATCTATGGCGGGGCTTGTTCACACCCTCGTATTTGTGGTCGGGGTTTAGTGGGTATATTTCTTGCCAGGAAGGGAAAAGAAATAGGAATTATTACATGAGCTCCCAGAAGCACGGTCATGTAATAACGTCAACTATAACCCATGTTTAGAGAGAAGCGATGTGTATGTAATGGTTAAGAATATAGTAAAGTATCAGTATCCTTGAGGGTCTGTTCACACGTGGTTTTATCAAACGCCTTGAAATATGGCGGGAAAAACTCTGAAGAAAATTTTGACGCAGATTTTTCTACCTGCAAAAAAACTCTGTGTGAACAGAACGCTGATAAATTTAAAAAACGGCTCGTAAAAAGAAGGGTATGTTCACACGCAGTTTTTTTAGGCGTATTTTGGGGCGTAAACGCCTCAAAATACGCCTTGAAAAAGCTAGTGAAACGGAAATAACAGCTTCCCGTTATAAATCAATTTCAAAAACTGTGTTTTGTTCAGACGGGGCTGTTTTAAAAAAAAATGGCGCGTAAAAAGATGGAGCATGTCACTTCTTCAGCCATTTTTGGAGCTGTTTTTCATAGTCATTTGAGAAACGGCTCCAAAAACATCTAAAAAAAAATCCTCCAAAAACTTTTTCTGCTTCAAAAACGGCTGAAAATGAGAGACTTTTTATTTTGCCTGTGGACATGAACATGAACCCTCTTTACGTGCTGTTTTTTAAAACCGCGGCGTAAAAATCCGCCCTGTCTGAACTAAACGCCGGTTTTCCCATTGATTTCAATGGGAAGCTGTTTGTTGGCGTTTCTCTAGCGTTTCTCAAGGTGTATTTTGAGGCGTTTACGCCCGAAATACGCCTGAAAACACTGTGTGTGAACGTACCCTAGGGCCTTATTCACACATTTAAAAAAACGGACAGCAGACGGATCTATGCAACTCAATGGGGCTATTCAGACATGCGTAATTTTTCAGGCAGCGTGTGTCCGTTGCGTGAAACTCACTGCATGTCCTATTCTGGTTCGTTTTTGCCGACCACGTTGCCAAACTCAATGCATACCAAGGACTTTGATGGTTGTGGGATAATTGGTATCGGAGCTGTGACACAAATATTTAGTATTTCGGGGGGCGTTGCTTTTTTTGCATTGTGAGGATTTGCTCAGTTAAGATAACACTGTATGGTAAGGCCGGATTCACACGAACGTGTGCGTTTTGCGCGCCTTGAAGTTCCGTGTGTCATCAGTGAATGGTGCGTGGCTGCGTGATTTTCGCGTATATGCCATCCTAAAGACACGCGGTTTTGATGTTTAGAAAAAGAAATGAAGGAAGTGCTTTTATGTTTTCATTCATTTCTTTATCTACTGTTGCGCGAATCACGCGTGACACACGGAAGTGCTTGCGTGTGCTGCGCGTGATTTTCAAGTAATGAGCGAAAAAAGCCCAAGTATAGGACATGTCATGAGTTTTACGCAGCAGACACACGCTGCGTGAAAATCACGGACTGTCTGAACGGCCCCATAGACTAATATAGGTCCGTGCGACGCTGATTTTCAGCATTTTTTTTTAGCAACTTGCGTTTTTCGTGGCGTTTTTGGCGGCCGTTTTTGGAGCTGTTTTTCTATAGAGTCAATAAAAAATGGCTCCAAAAACGGCTCAAGAAGTGACATGCACTTCTTTTTACGCGGCATCTTTTTATATGTCGTTTTTTGAAACTGAGGTATAAAAAAAACGCCCAGTCAGAACAGAACGCCGTATTTCCCATTGAAATCAATGAGCAGATGTTTGTAGGCAATCTGCTTCCGATTTTTCAGCCGTTTTTCGGGACGTTTACTGAACGTTTACCTATGGGTATGTTCACACGCATAAAGGGAAGGTGTCACGGAAATTTTTTTTTTTATATGTTATTGCTTTTAGTGTCATTACAATAAATTTTTATTTATTTGTGTTTTTGTGTTGTACTTTTTTCTTTTTTCTTTCTTTTACTTCTCTACGGGGGCTGCCATTTTTTATTAACGACACATACAGAGATGGAATACGGCACATACTTCCCCATAGAGAATGCGAACGGGAGCCGTTTTATTCACTAAAGCGGAAGCCATCTGTGTGGGAACGGCGCATGCGCCGCTCCCAGACAGTCCAAAAGGAAGGTCTTCGGCAGAGCGACATCCGGCGCCATTTTCATGTGAACCGGAAGCCGCGGCCGGACAGTAAGGTGACGACTTCCGGTCGCGGCTTCCGTCCATTTGTTCAGAAGCAAGGACAGGGAGCGGAGGCAGCGACAGTGACGGCGGCAGGAGCAGGTAAGTTATGTTTGTGTATGTGATGTGTGTGTATGTTCGTGTTAGGGCAGATTCAGACGAACGTTGCGTTTTTGCGCTGCGTGTGTCATTCGTGTATGATGCGCGGCTGCGTGATTTTCGCGCAGCCACCATCATAGAGATGAGGCTAGTTGACGCCCGTCACTGTCCAAGGTGCTGAAAGAGCTAACTGATCGGCAGTAACTCTTTCAGCACCCTCGACAGTGAATGCCGAACACAACATCGAGAAACCTGTTAAAAAAAAAAAAAAAAGTTCGTACTTACCGAGAACTTCCCTCCCGGCCGTTGCCTTGGTAACGCGTCCTTGGTGACGCGCCTCTCTTGACATCGGGCCCCACCTCCCTGGATGACGCGGCAGTCCATGTGACCGCTGCAGCCTGTGCTTGGCCTGTGATTGGCTGGAGCTGTCACTTGGACTGAATTGTCATCCCGGGAGGTCAGACTGGAGGAAGAAGCCGGGAGGCATCGGTAAGTCAGAACTTCATTTTTTTTTTACAGGTTCATGTATATTGGGATCGGAAGTCACTGTCCATGGTGCTGAAACCGTTTAACTCTTTGAGCACCCTGGACAGTGACTATCTCCTGACATCGCGTACCGGAAATTTTTTTGCCGGGTTCGGCCAAAACGAGTTCGGCCGAACTCGGTGAAGTTCGGTTCGGTTGTCCGGGTTCGCTCATCTCAAAGACACTCCATTTGGATGTTTGGAAACAGAAAAGCACGTGGTGCTTTTCTGTTTACATTCATCCTTTTGACAGCTGGTGCGCTGTTTCAGTCGGTTCGCACGGAAGTGCTTCCGTGCGACCTGCGTGGTTTTCACGCACCCATTGACTTCAATGGGTGCGTGATGCGCGAAATACGCGGAGATATTGAGCATGTCGCGCTTTTTGCGCAGCTGACAAACGCTGCACAAAAAGCACGGACTGTCTGTACTGCCCCATAGACTTGTATTGGTCTGTGCGTGGCGCGTGAAAACCACGCGGCCCGCACGGACCCAATACACGCTCATGTGAATCCCCCCTTATACTGTCTGATTACCACTGTATCTAATCCTCCTACACTGTGCATTCGCAAAAAATGGCGGCACACAGTGTAGGAGATTTGAACATTCAATCCCCTCCTTTCTCCTGGCACTAGCCAGGATAAAGGAGGGGGGATTGTTTGAGGACACTAGAGCGAGTGTGTCTTCTCCAATTTTGCAGCATAGAGCAATGAGGTTGCTTTACCACATGCCAATGCTGCAATTTTGGGAATTGCTCCCTCTAGTGACCAGCACATGGAAATGTTATAAATTAGAATCTAATTTATAATATTTTCTGACTTGTGAAAAAATTAAAAAAATTAGAACAATGTGTAATCATTTATATACTAACAGTTTAACTAGAAAAAATATATATATTTTTCTAGCGACACATTCCCTTTAACAAAAAATATCTGAAAATACGGATTTTCAGCCATTTTTTAATCAAACTTGCGTTTTTAAAAACGTTTACGGCCCGAAATACAGCCGAAAATAGGCTGCCTGAACATACACTTACAATGATCTCCTTTTGCACGGCTGTTAGTCAAATTCAGTCATAGGGTAAGTTCACACGCCCTATTTACGGACGTAATTCAGGCATTTTACCCCTGGAATTACGCCCGAATATACGGCTCCAAAGCGTCGGCAAACATCTGCCCAATGAATTCAATGGGTTTTACGATGTTCTGTGCAGACGGGCTTTTTTTTTACGCGCCGCTGACTCCATTGAAAAACAGCTCCAATTACGTCCATAATGGACGCTGCGAAAAACGCGTTCACTTGTCAAAACATCTGAAATTCAGGAGCTGTTTTTGCCTGAAAACAGCTCTGTAATTTCAGACGTATTTTACGTTTGCGTGTGAACATAAGAGAAAACAGCTGCCTCGTTTCAGACGTAAATGCTCCTCCTCGCATTTTGCGAGGCTTCTCTGACAGCCGTAAATTTTGAGCTGCTCTTCATTGAGTTCAATGAAGAACGGCTCAAATTACGTCTGAAAGAAGTGTCCTGCACTTCTTTTGCCGAGGCTGTATTTTTACGCGTCGTCGTTTGACAGCTGTCAAACGACGACGCGTAAATTACAGGTCGTCTGCACAGTACGTCGGCAAACCCATTCAAATGAATGGGCAGATGTTTGACGACGTATTGTAGCCCTATTTTCAGGCGTAAAACGAGGCATAATACGCCTCGTTTACGCCTGAAAATAGGTCGTGTGAACCCAGCCTGAAAATACGGAGCTGTTTTCAAGGGAAAACAGCTCCTGATTTTCAGATGTTTCTTAAGCCACTCGCGATTTTCGGTGCGTTTTTTACGCCCGATTTTGGAGCTGTTTTCTATAGAGTCAATGAAAAACGTCTCAAAAAACATCCCAAGAAGTGACCTGCACTTCTTTTTCAAAATGGCCGCGTAAAAAAAATGGCCGCCGTTTTCCCATTGCAATCAATGGGCAGATGTTTGGAAGCGTTCTGCTTCCGATTTTTCTGCGTTTACGGCCCGAAAAACTTCCCAAAATAGGCCGTGTGAACATACCTTTAATCTCTTCCAAATCGCCTATGTTTAGAAAATGTAGAAAGTATTGCACAGTAGTCCGGTAGAGTTCCACCCGAGCTCTTACATACCAGATAAGATCTGTTTCACCTGCGATGCTTTTCTATAATGTCATTTGTCATGTACATTTATTTTATATAGTGCCGTTATAATGTAGATACAGATCGCTTATGTATCTGGTAAACTTGTCCTTAGCACACACTCAAGCCAAGCTGGAACCGTGCCAGAAGCATCTGGTGCTTGAGTGTATATTAAAGACTCATTCATCACAGAAATCCATGATCTCTATCATAATGGCGCTTTAGCTGTATTTACCGTGCAATGAGCATGACTCAATGAAGCGCATGCAAAATACTTCCAGTACATGAAAGCTTAGGCTGGTATGTAAAGGGATGCTATAGCTTTTACAAATATGCCTCTATATTACCAAGCACTAGGGGTATGTGCACACACAAAATTTCAAGGGAAAACAGCTCCTGATTTTCAGCAGTTTTTTTTAGCAATTCGCATTTTTCGCTGCGTTTTTTTACGTCCGTATTTGGAGCTGTTTTTCTATAGAGTCAATAAAAAACGGCTCAAGAAGTGACATGCGCTTCTTTTTGCCGGGAATTTTTTTTACGTGGCAGTTTTTTTTTTTAAAAACGGCCATGTAAAAAACGCCCTGTCAAAACAGAACGCCATATTTCCCATTGAAATCAGTGGGCAGATGTTTGTAGGCGTTCTGCTTCAGATTTTTCAGCCATTTTTTGGGGACGTTTACGGCCCCAAAAACGGCTGAAAACACTACGTGTGCGCATACCCTTAGGGCACGTTCACACAAGTTTTTCCGCTGCAAATGTTGGTGCAGATTCGGGGCAATTACGCAGCAAATCTGCACAAACATTTGCGTATTTGACAGGTAATTCAGACGTTCCAGAAAACACAGATTTCAGTTTTTGCATTGCAAAGGCTGAAATCCGCAGTGAAATTCCGCTTCTTCTCCGCAACAGTCAGTGCATGCTGCGGACTGAAAATTCCGCACCGCAGCCTATGGTCCGCAGCTGAGTTTTCCGCAATGTCTGAACTAACTTGCCTAAAAATGTATTGAAACAAATGTAAAAAGCGGCCGCTGGAGAATTCCACTGCGGACTGTCCACAGCGGAATTCCACAGCAATTACGCCACGTCGGGCCATGCCCTAAGGGTATGTTCACACGAGGGCGTCCGTAACGGCTGAAATTACGGACGTAATTGGCGCTGCTATTCATTGAAGTCAATGAATAACGGCTCCAATTACGGCCAAAGAAGTGACAGGTCACTTCTTTGACGCGGGCGTCTATTTACGCGCCGTCATTTGACAGTGGCGCGTAAATATACGCCTCGTGTGAACAGACAAACGTCTGCCCATTGCTTTCAATGGGCAGATGTTTGTCAACGCTATTGAGGCGCTATTTTCAGACGTAATTCGGGGCAAAAACGCCCGAATTACGTCCGTAAATAGGCCGTGTGAACATATCCTAAAGCTGCCCCCCGTATCTATTATTTTCTCATATTATTTTCTGAACAAGTATACAGTACTCCTTTTATAGATAGATAGACAGACAGGCAGACACATAGATAGATAGATAGATAGATAGATAGATAGATAGATAGATAGATAGATAGATAGATAGATAGATAGATAGATAGATAGATAGATAGATAGATAGATAGATAGATAGATAGATAGATAGATAGATATTTTTAATTTATGAGTGTATGCATTATTTTCATCCAATATCCACTCCAGACCACTAGAATACATTTCTCCTTTATGTTTCATCACTGAATAAATTCTGTAAGAGGATTTGCCCATTGTATTTACCAATGTAGTAGAGCTAAATGTGTCGTTTAATTCTTAGGGACTGCATTTCTTATGCACTGTGATATAACCTGCAGTCCTATGTAAATGAGATGTACCAAACCAGAAAACAAACTCATGTAAGTGCAGCATTTATTACTTTATACAAGCAAACCGGAATATATATATATATATATATATATATATATATATATATATATCTTGTAATAACATCATCCATTGTTCACAATCACAAATCTACTCCACACATTGTTTATATTCCAATTACAGCTCATATATGAAACAACATAGTAAAAGATGAAGCTTTGTGCAGATCCTCCGCACTGATATTACGTGATCTCTCCCTTGCAGAGATGGTTTTCGTGTTATAGGGGGCAGCGTTCCTGGGTCAGCAGCTGCAATTACCCAAGAGCTCCAATAATGCAGATGAGTTACTGTTTATTAAGGAGATGAATTGGAATAACCAATGTGTTCAGTTCTAGGGATGTCATCCTGAAAGCATGCCTTGCATGATTGTTCCATGGTTGTGGTTGGAAACTAGAGAGGTCATAAGTTTTTTTAATATGTTAAGTATCTGCTGATATTCGGTGACTAGGCAATGTGTTAGTGTGTGTGAAGTGTATAGGAATAATTTGACACATATTGCACTATTAAATAGAAGTTCTTTTAATATGCGATACTAACTGCCTAAAAGATGTGACGTGCTAGACACTTGGCCAGGTGATGGCGCTATACTAATAATAATGATAATCCCAGTATAAGGTGTGAGGAAAATAAACTGAATTGACTACATAAAATCCTAAAACATGTATGTCCTGAATATTTACTGGCACTGCAGTTCAAAAACAAGTATTATCTGTAGCAACCAATAGGATCGCAGACTTAATGTTTCTACTGTTGATTAGAAAATAGAAGCAGGGATATAATTGGCCGATATGACCTCCACTTTTTGGTTATACTGGGGTTTTATACACAAGGGCCCTTCATAATACCATTGATTCTCGGTTCACACTGTTTTTTGCCAGTCAGCAAGAATAGCGTAGTCTGCAGCGCTATTCTTGCCGCCAAAAATACTGGAACCTGATGGACCTTATTATAAGTCAGTAGATTCACATAGTAGTTAGAATCCAGCATAGCAGTCATGACTCCATTATAAACGGAAATCAAGATGCTAAGTGAGTAGTCTAATATACATTTTTAGAGCTCATTGTTTATATAGCACCGCCATACTCTGCAATGCATCACTTATAGGAAACTATTATTATTATTAGAATACAAGGTAAATAATTTTATGTACAGCATCGTGACCTATTCCTCTGCCTGCTTCCCCTATAAATACACCCTGATGTCATCCAGAATACCGGGTACAGAGCTGCAGATTATAGGGCAGGCCTATGTGCTTCTTCTTACCGTGCTTGTGTTGTGTGGCTGCAGCTCAGGAACAATTTATGGTAGTCATTTGTTATGGAGTGATGGAGCGGGAATGAGCCGCCTCCGTAATGGGCGCACATGCGAGAAGATGATTGTTTCATATCCTCCTTTTGGCTGATTACGAGAAGTCATCTATCAGTTTCTCATATCATCCGTGGCTGGAGATAAGTCATGTTCTGGTGGACTTCATATAGAACTGATACTTAGAAGAGCATTTATTTTCAATTAGGCTGGGTTCACACACACTATTTACGGACGTAATTCGGGCGGCGCGTAAAAAAGACACCCGCGTCAAAGAAGTGCCTGTCACTTCTTCAGACATAAATGGAGCCGTTTTCCATGGACTCCATGGAAAAACAGCTCCAATTACGTCCGTAATGGACGCAGCGAAAGACGCCTGCACATGCCATTACGGCTGAAATTACGGTGCTGTTTTCTCCTGAAAACAGCACCGTAATTTCAGCCGTAACGGAGGCTGCCGTGTGAACATACCCTTAAAGTGATCATTCTTGATGACAAAAATGCAAGTTCCATTAAGGGTAGGTTCACACGCATAATAATAATAAACGGCTGTAAAATACGGAGCTGTTTTCAAGGGAAAACAGCCTCTGATTTTCAGCCGTTTTTTAAGAGACTTGCGTTTTTTTACGGCCGTTTTGGAGCTGTTTTTCTATTGAGTCAATGAAAAACAGCTCCAAAAACGGCTCAAGAAGTGACATGCACTTCTTTTTACGAGGCATTTTTTTTATACGGCCGTTTTTAAAAACAGCCACGTAAAAAAACGCCCTGTGGGAACGGAACGCTGTTTTTTCCAATGAAATCAATAGGAAGATGTTTGGAGGCGTTCAGCCCCCCACATTTTTAGACGTTTTTCGTGGCGTTTACAGCCCGAAAAATGGCTGAAAATAGGTGGTGTGAACATGGCCTCAGGGCTGGCATTCAGTAGCTGCGTGACATGAAGGCCCATCCTCTGAATATCAAGTATTTTCTTGGTTGTTACTTAACTCAGTAATATCATTAGTTTTCTAGAGGAGTGAAGGAAAACCTCCTACATTGGGGCAGATGTACTAATGTAGTCTAAGGGCATGTTCACACGATAACGGCAAATACGTCTGAAATTACGGAGCTGTTTTTAGGAGAAAACAGCTCCAGAATTTCAGACGTTTTTACAAGTGCGCGCATTTTTCGCTGCATCTTTTACGGACGTAATTTGAGCTGGTTTTCATTGGAGTCAATGAAAAACGGCTCCAATTACGTCCCAAGAAGTGTCCTGCACTTTTTTGACGCGGGCGTAATTTTACGCGCCGTCTTTTGACGGCGACGCGTAAAATGACAGCTTGTCTGCACAGAACATCGGAAGACCCATTGCAAGCAATGGGCAGATGTTTGCCGACGTATTGGCGCCGTCTTTTCAGGCATAATTCGAGGCGTAAAACGCCTCCATTACGCCTGAAAATTGGTCGTGTGCACATACCCTAAGATTTAGACAGTATAGACAGACCAGGCAGTCAGAAGATGCACCAAATGTATCACAGTGGTGAATGCTGTATAATAAATTTGGTGCATTTTACTTCACCTGCTTTGATTTGGCTTAGTTTGTGACATAATTTTGTGCCAGTTTTTTGGCGCATCTGAAGCCACGTCCCTTTTCTGTTAAGCCACGCCCCCTTTTTGGAACACTTTTAAAAAGTGTCTAGTGAAGCGCAAACATCTGTTTTAACAAGATCTGTACCAAACTGCTCCAATTTGGGCCAGATTTTGGTGCAATATACGACACATTTGAGTTGCAGTCGCATTAGCACATCTGCCCCATTATCTTTATTAAGAGCCTTATCACATAGTGACGCAGTGATAGAATCCAAAAGTGCTAAAGTACAGATGTAGGCCTCATTTACACGAGCGTGTGCGTTTTACGCGCGCAAAAAACGCTGCGTTTTGCGCGCGCAAAAGGCACTTGGCAGCTCCGTGTGTCATCCGTGTATGATGCGCGGCTGCGTGATTTTCGCGCAGCCGCCATCATAGAGATGAGGCTAGTCGACGCCCGTCACTGTCCAAGGTGCTGAAAGAGCTAACTGATCGGCAGTAACTCTTTCAGCACCCTCGACAGTGAATGCCGAACACAATATACACCAACCTGTGAATAAAAAAAGACTTTCATACTTACCAAGAACTTCCTGCTTCCCCCAGTCCGGGCTCCCGGCCGTTGCCTTGGTGACGCGTCCCTCTCTTGTCATCCGGCCCCACCTCCCAGGATGACGCCGCAGTCCATGAGACCGCTGCAGCCTGTGATTGGCTGCAGCCTGTGCTTGGCCTGTGATTGGCTGCAGCTGTCACTTTGACTGAACTGTCATCCCGGGAGGTCGGACCGGAGTTAGGGCGGGTTCACACATGGCGGAATTCCACTTAAATTCCGCTGCGGACACTCCGCAGCGTTAATCCGCAGCGGAGCCGTTTCTCCATTGACTTTCACTTTAAATTAGCAGTGTTCGTTTACACGATGCGTACAATTCCGCTGCGGAGCATAGGCTGCGGAGCGGAATTTGGTGTCCGCAGCATGCTCTGTCTGTTGCGGAGCAGTGGCGGACTCATGGCGGAATTTCTCCATTGACTTCAATGGAGATTCAAAGTTCCGCAATGAAGTCCGCAGCTGTCATGCACATGTCATGTGTGCTGCGGATACGTCTTGCTTTTTTAACTTGACATTTCTTCATTCTGGCTGGACCTATGTATTTCTAGGTCTACAGCCAGACTGAGGAAGTCAATGGGGCTCCCGTAATGACGGGAGCGTTGCTAGGAGACGTCTGTAAATAGTCACTGTCCAGGGTGCTGAAAGAGTTAAGCGATCGGCAGTAACTGTTTCTGCACCCGGGACAGTGACTACCGATCCCAATATACATGTATCTGTAAAAAAACATATAAGTTCATACTTACCGAGAACTCCCTGCGTCTGTCTCCAGTCCGGCCTCCCAGGATGACGTTTCAGTGTAAGTGACGGCTGCAGCCAATCACAGGCAAAGCACAGGCTGCAGCGGTCACATGGACTGGCGCGTCATCCAGGGAGGTCGGGCTGGATGCCGAAAGAGGGACGCGTCACCAAGACAACGGCCGGTAAGTATGAAAATCGTTTCCTTTCACTAGGGAAAGTGCTGTCCCTTCTCTCTATCCTGCACTGATAGGGAGAAGGGAAGCACTTTTCCCGCAGTCTGCAGCAGCTAGTCCGCATCAATGTACTGCACATTTTGTGCAGATCCGCTGCAGAATCTGCAACGCAGATTCTGTGCGGCATCGATGCGGACAGTTGCGGAGGAATTCCGCCATGTGTGGTCATGCCCTTATCGGTAAGTCAGAACGTCTTTTTTTTTTTACAGGTTCATGGATTTTCGGAGCGGAAGTCACTGTCCATGGTGCTGAACCAGTTTAACGCTTTCAGCACCGTGGACAGTGACTGTCTCCTGACGTCGCGTACCCGAACATTTTTTACCGGTTTCGGTCAAAACGAGTTTGGCCGAACCCGGTGAAGTTCGGTGCGCTCATCTCGAATTTGACACTCCGTTTGGATGTTTGTAAACAGAAAAGCACGTGGTGCTTTTCTGTTTACATTCAGGAGTTTGACAGCTCTTGCGCGAATCACGCAGTTCGCACGGAAGTGCTTCCGTGCGGCATGCGTGGTTTTCACGCACCCATTGACTTCAATGGGTGCGTGAGTGCGCGAAAAACGCACGATTATAGAACATGTCGTGAGTTTTTTTCTGCGCACACGCGCTGAGCGCAATTCACGCATCGTCTAAACTGCCCCATTGACTAATATAGGTGCGTACGACATGCGTGCAAAGCACGCGCGTCGCACGCGCGTATAATACGTTCGTGTAAATGAGGCCGTAGTGTGATACATAGTATATGTAAGGCTGCGTTCACATCTGCGTCAGCGCTCCGTTCCGACATTCCATCAGAGCTTTCCGTCAGAACAGAGCCCTGACTGGCACAAACGGAAACCATAGATTTCTGTTTCCATCACCATTGATTTTGATGGTGTCGGATCTGGAGCAAATGGTTTCCGTTTGTCTCCATTGTGCAAGCAGTCCGTAGTTTTGACGGAATCAATAGTGTAGTCGACTGATCATAACATTATTATATGTGAAATCTGTGTTATCACAGTATACAAATATAAGTACTATATAGTAGAATTATTTGAATCTGGTTTTGATATGTTTTAGATTATTAGATATATTAGACGATCAAGTAGTCATAGAAAAGTTTATAAATCTAACTTGAAAGGGAACAGAACCTTCAGGTATTCGGTCCAAAATAAAATATTAACACAAAATCTGCTCATTAGTTCTCTCTGCTCAGTCTTTTGCTTCTGGTTTTGTGAAATTCTACATTAGGGTATGTTCACACGTTTAGCAAAAAACATCTGAAAATATGGAGCTGTTTTCAAGGGAAAACAGCTCCTTATTTTCAGCCGTTTTTTAATTAACTAGCGTTTTTCGCTGCGTTTTTGTACAGCCGTTTTTGGAGCTGTTTTTCTATTGAGTCAATAAAAAACGGCTCCAAAAACGGCTCAAGAATTGACATGCACTTCTTTTTCGCGGGCGTGTTTTAACGCGGGCGTTTTTCAAAACGGCCGTGTAAGAAAACGTCCAGTCGGAACAGAACGTTCTGCTTCTGATTTATCGGACATTTTTCGTCCGTTTACAGCCCGCAAAACAGCCGAAAATAAGCCGTGTGAACATACCCTTATACTGCAGCTCTGTGCTGTATTATCCGACTTTCTGAATGATCATATGTCGGATTAAAGGAATTTCTCCCATATATATACACATATATATATGTGTGTGTGTGTGTATGTATATATATGTGTGTGTGTGTGTGTGTGTATGTATATGTATGTGTGTGTGTGTGTGTATATATATATGTGTGTGTGTGTGTGTGTGTGTGTGTATGTATATGTATGTGTGTGTGTGTGTGTGTATATATATATATATATATATATATATATATATATAGTTCACACTCCTTACTTTTTACATGGAGCTGAATGGATTCAGTAAGAAGAATGTGACTTGAGGGTCTATCTATTAACCACATGTGCTGTTGCCTCTGTTTTATTGCTGTTTATTTTCTTACAGTGACAGTAAAGCTGACAAATAGCAGGCACCGGGCTGTGAGAAAGTGGAGTAGAATACCTTTAGACAGGGTGCAGCCATGTGGAAAGCAACTTTTGCTGTGTTTTTTTTTTTTTTTTTTTTTTAAACCTTCGTCCCCAACCCCCAACTTATCCTCCATTTGCCCTTCCCCCAATTAAGCGCCCCCTCGCTCTCTTTTCTTTTCCCCATCTTTTTCTGCAGCTTCAGGGCATGCCTCTGCCACAAGGCTTTGTCCTTCCCTCCTGCGCAGAACACTCCTCGCTTTGTTTTATTTTTACTCTTTATCATTGGAGCTAAATGGCAATGCGAGTGGCACACCATATGGATCAACTTAGCATTTGCTTATCTTGTAGTATTTTTCTTTTTATGTGAAACATCTGAACTCATAAACAGGCAGGCAGCAGAAAGTGGGGGAGGGGTATTCACTCTGGACATTAATTGTGTACACAAGAAAATGCTTTCCTCAGGGTTGGTACAAGTATACACAGGAGAGGGATAGTCTATAAGATAAGATCTCAATCATTTTTTGAAAGATACGACATTGTAACCATAATTGTATCTATGGTATACAAACAATTTGGTAATATCACATAATTAGGAAATATTATTATTATTATTAGGATACTTAGGACATTTACATTTTAAGGCCTCATGCACATGGCCGTGCAGTATTTGCGGTCAGTAAACACTGCACGGGCGGGCCACAGATTGTCACCGGCATTTGCGTGCCGCGCTCACATTCAAAAGTATAGGCGCACTGTCTGGGAATGCAAAAAATAGGACATGTCCTATTTTTTGTGGGTAATTTCTACGGCCCGGACACACACCCGTAAATATACGGGAAGGTGTCCGTGGCCATATTATAAATATACAGGAAGGTGTCTATATTTTTATCCGCAATTATGGATCCGATAAAAATTACGGTCGTGTGCATGACGCCTTAGTGATTGTGATCATGTCATTTTTCCATGAACTGGCTCATTTATGGGACACATTGTTCATTTCATTTTTCTAAACATCTGTATAAATTTTTGGACAAAGTTCAGAAGTCTAGGGTTACATAATGACAGCACAAAAAGTCCCTGTCATTCCACATGACAGCGCACCTTCTCTTAGATTGAAGAAGTATAAAGAGGAAAGCACCGAAAAATATTTCTCAGTCGTTTTTTTCTTTTTATCAAAATATATTTTATTCATAGAAAAAAGTGGTATCAAAAGAACATACTCTTCATCAAAAATGTATAGCAAAAAGTGATATCACCCATTGTGCCATAGACCATTTAGAGGATCTGGTTAGATTTCTTCGGTTTCCAGGACTGGCAGCAGAGACTTCACGTGGACGATGTGGTCGGCGTCTCTTAACACCCAATGCGACTTTTCGGGGATACTGTGGTGCAGTTTTCATCCGGAATGTCTGCTGTGGAAAACTGCTGACCAGGCCTCCTGGGATGAAGTTTCATACCAAGAGACCGCTGCACGCTGTGATTTGCTGCAGCGGCAGTCACATGGGATAAAAAGTCATCCCAGGAGGCCGGCCCTCTAGCGTCATCCAGGCCCGGCCTCCCGGGATGATGTTTCATCCCATGTGACCGCCGCTGGTCCCAGTTCCAACTGCATCTGCATCCTTAGGATGCAGATACAGTTGAATTGAATGCTGGATCAAGAGTGACAGCTCTTTGCCCCAGCATTCACTCTGCTGTGAGCAGCTCGGTGCAGGCAGGCATGATGTTGTGGTATCATCGCGCCTGTATGCGCCGAGTCACTCATAGCACAGACCGGAGGAGAAGGATCCTCCACCCATCGTGGGAACAGGGATAGGTAAGTAATTATGTTATTCTTTTTTATTAGGCACATATGGGGGCATTATACTGGGTATGGGAGGGGGGGCTGATATGGTGGCAGCTATGGGAGCGTTTTACTGTATGGGGCAGCTAAGGGGGGCCTTATAATGTATGGGAGGCCTTATACTGTATGGGGGCATTATACTGTGGGGGCAGCTATGGGGAGCATTATATTATGGCGGCAGCTATGGGGGGCATTATACTGTGAGGGGGCAGCTATGGGGAGCATTATATTGTATGGTGAGCATTATAATGTGTGGGGGCAGCTATACTGTGGGGGCATTACATACTATACTGTATAGTGAGCATTATACTGTGGGGGCAATATACTGTGTGGGGGCAGCTATGAGTAGTATAATACTGTGTGGGGGCAGTTATGGGGAGCATTATACTATGGGGCATTATACTGTGAGGGGGCAGCTATTGGGAGCATTATACTATAGGGGCATTATACTGTGTGGGGGAAGCTATGGGGAGCATTATACCGTGGAGGCAGCTATGGGGCCATTATACTGTGGGGGCATCCATAGGGACGGCTGGGTATAGGTGAAGGCAGGGGTCTGGTGGTGTTGGGGAGGGGTAGGGGGACCCAAGCTGAATTCTTACACCAGGGCCCATGAGCCTTTAGCTACGCCCCTGCTGCTATTTGTTGTGGGTTTTACCTCCGATTGAATTCAATGGGGAAAACCCGAAACAAATAAGCAGCGTTTACGCAAATACAATTGACATGCTGCGGAATAAAATTCTGCACCGCAGGTCCATTTCTGAGCGTTTTCCCCACTCAGTATTTACGCAGCGTGTGGATGAGATTTGTTTAATCTCATCCACTTTGCTGCTACTGTATTAGGGGGGATTCACACGAGCGTGTATTCGGTCCGTGCGGGCCGCGTGGTTTTCACGCGGCACGCATGGACCAATACAAGTCTATGGGGCAGTACAGACAGTCCGTGCTTTTTGCGCAGCGTTTGTCTGCTGCGCAAAAAGCGCGACAGGTTCAATAACTCTGCGTATTTCGCGCATCACGCACCCATTGAAGTCAATGGGTGCGTGAAAATCACGCGCACCACACGGAAGCACTTCCGTGGGACGAGCGTGATTCGCGCAACAGCAGTGAAAAGGATGAATGAAAACCGAAAAGCACCACGTGCTTTTCTGTTTCCGAACATCCAAAGGGAGTGTCTTTGCGATGAGCGAAGCCGGACAAGCGTACCGAACTTCACCGGGTTCGGCCAAACTCGTTTTGGCCGATCCCGGCAAAAAAATTATCGGTACGCGACGTCAGGAGATAGTCACTGTCCATGGTGCTGAAAGAGTTAAACTGTTTCAGCACCATGGACAGTGACTTGCGATCCCAAAATACATTAACCTGTAAAAAAAAAACGAAGTTCTAACTTACCGATTACTCCTGTCTCCTTCCTGCAGTCCGACCTCCCGGGATGACACTTCAGTTCAAGTGACAGCTCCAGCCAATCACAGGCCAAGCACAGGCTGCAGCGGTCACTTGGACTGCTGCGTCATCCAGGGAGGTGGGGCCCGATGTCAAGAGAGGCGCGTCACCAAGGACGCGTCACCAAGGACGCGTCACCAAGGCAACGGCCGGGAAGTTCTCGGTAAGTAGGAACTTTATCTTTTTTTTTTACAGGTTTTTCGCTGTTGTGTTCGGCATTCACTGTCGAGGGTGCTGAAAGATTTAGCTCTTTCAGCACCTTGGACAGTGACGGGCGTTGACAAGCCTCATCTCTATGATGCCGGCTGCGCGAAAATCACGCAGCCGCGCATCAGACACGCATGACACACGCAGCTGTCAAATGGTTTTTGCGCTCGCAAAACGCTGCGTTGTTTGCGCGCGCAAAAACGCAACGTTCGTGTGAATCTGCCCTTATGCTGCGGACTTTCCACAGCATAATACAGATATTATAATACAGGTATACGCCGTATTTACACAATGTGTGAACTGACTCTTGTAGACGCGCCCCATCCCCCCCCACCTGCCGCCACACTAGTCCCCGGACAAATTTTCTTGAATCAAAATGATCCTCGGTGCAAAAAAGGATGGGGACCACTGCTCTAAACAGACTATCTTTATGCTACGTTAATCTGAGACACAGGGGGCGTCCCTTAGCATGCTGCACCCATTTAAACAGGGTCTACAAATTATATTGCTTGCACCTTCTCTTAGATGCACCTGTCTTTGTAAACTCCTCCATTGCCTTTTTTCATTGGGTCAATAGAAAAACAGCTCCAAAAACGGCCGCTTGATGCTTAAAAAAAGGCTGAAAATCAGGGGCTTTTCCCTTGAAAACAGCTCCGTATTTTACAGCCGTTTTTTGTTCAGTGTATGAACATACCCTTATTGTTTGAGGAGTATTTTAGAAATGACAACAAAATGTATTTCGTTTCAGGCAGACGGCTAGCAATAAATTAGCTGAAGAGTGCAATGTGTCCGCAGCTTTGCTATCACTATAGTCACGGCCTAACGGTACTTTACTTACATGCGATAAGCGCTACTGAATCTCCCCTGCACTATTCTGGTGCACAAATCTAATCATGTTGTTGAGGGGCTCTCTGTTGTCCATCTGTTGACACATGTATCAGATGTCAAAAACATGAATTCACATAAGAGACTGGAGAAGTCTTGATCCTTACAAATGTATCTTTGTGCTTCCTCATTTTAGGTCCTGCTCAAGTATAAGGCGTTGTGATTGTCCATATCGATGAGTTAAAGAAGATTGAAAAGTGATATACACTGGAAATTATAACAGCGGGGTTCTTTATTTGCCATTGCTTATATAGCGCCATCATATTCCACAGAGCTGTACACAAGTGTCGTCATTCATATCAGTTCATGTGGCTCACTATCTAATTTCCCTATCCCAGACACATTAGGGCCAATTTCATGAGAAGTCACTTAACCTATCCGTATGTTTTTGGAGTACTCAGAGTACCCACACAAAAAGGGGGAGAACATACAAGCCCCATGCAAATGTTGCTCTGGCTCATTCTTGAATCTAGGACCCAGCGCTGCAAGGTAACCAAGCTAACCACCTAGCCACCATTCTGCCCATGTATTTATATGCCAGGGGTCTGCATGCACAGGCTTTGCTATAAGTAGGACTATAAGTAGGAGCTATCATAAGTTTTGCACATGCTTTGGCATATAAGGTACCCCATTGTTTTGATCAGATTGCCCTACCTTATATTTAGGTATTCAAATGAGGGCAAATGACATTGGGATGTTGTATTGATATTGTAACATGTATGGAATCCACCCACAGGCCTCCATTTAGGAGGTGATCCCAATGATTGTTTTGAATTCTTGTATCCTCGCCATGTTGGCCACCCACATATGTGGATCCCAGGGTGAGAACGCTTTTACCATGTGCTACCAATTTGTAAATTACGCATTAACCATGGACAATGAGCGTTGTGTCCCAAAAGTAAGCTTTATGTTGGCTTTCTTCTCTGTAGGATAAGATTCTAAAAATACATTAATAATGACATATAAATACCAGATTTTTGAGGTCATAACCTGATCATTACCAAGAGCAGAAAAGTTTTAACCTTCTATAGAGTATCTACATCTTTTCACCACTGCCCCACAATGCTCATGCTACTACTGCCAGATTTAGACCTAGAAAGTTCTGTTTCATCAAGTGATCTTTGATAACATTGAATTCGAGACTTGCTTTATTGCAACTTGGACCAGCAAAATTTTCAGACAATTAGACGTTCGGCCCCATATTTTTTTTTTAGGTAAGTTTCCTTTTTATCATTAGTCCTGTGTCTTTTGTATAGGAATGTGGCTGCTAATGCAAACAATACACTGTGTCATGTTGCTAGGTCATCGGATAAAACAGGTTACACAGATTTGTGCTGATCGCAGAGCCGGGTCTACTGTTTCATAGGTCAGTGCCTGAGCCGCAGCTTCTTATTATCATGATAAGCGCAACACAACAGTAATAGGGTTTTTAAGTGCTTGATTACATCTATAAATCATGGCGATGCTGCGCTACGTTCCATTGCCTGTCAGCCCGCTGAAGCTCTTACAGACCACGATTGTAAAAGAGCATCCGATTAACACTGATCTGGAAAATGGGCGGATAAGAGTTGTATAAATATATATCATTTTTATAGAAACTTATCATTCACATGGATTAAATAATTATTGTGTAAATGGTCTTGTCTTCATTTGTGGGATTCTGTTTGCACTCCTTCTGTTGCCTATCTGTTGACACTTGTGTCATATGTCATTACACACAGGCACGTACAGGCATTGGAAACCCTGAGATGCACGGGCTATTTGATGTCAGGGGGATCTTGCACTCTGTTTCTTCAGACCGGGCTTGTTGCTAAGCCAGGTGTGCAAACCTGTTTCTTTAAAAGGTTTCCAAATTCATCAGTCCTAGAGATACAGTGTTTTATATCTACGTATAGGTGTCAAGTGAGCACTAAAGACGCAAACAACACATGAAATCCTTATATAAACATCTAAGTTACATTTAACTCCTCATGTTGACTTGATGACTATGCACTTTATGTTTCTGCATTTGGACCCGGGGCCATTATGCCCTTTCCTGGGTATTCGGTACTGGGACTCGGAAATTCAGACAAGGTGCTGCCATATGGCGCCTCTATATGGCACTGTGTTCTCCCCTAAAAGCATTGCTCCTAGTACAATACCTCCATAATATGGCATATGGCAGAACAGGCCACGTATGAAATCGGAGGCACGCAGAGGAGCAGCATGGGCCCCTAGATTTCGGGTGCTGCCATATGGCTGTGTGCATGAGCCTATTTTTTTTAGGATTGTGGTCTTTATTTTGCAGGAAGTAATGCCAGATTAAGGCTCTGTTCACATCTGAGTCTGTATTTTTGTTATTTTTCTCCATCATAAGAACAGAATTCTGAAAATAACAGAAGTGCAGGATCCATCAAATGATGGACACCAACGGCACACGACAGGAGCATTGACTTTAATGGGTTCCATTGGGTTACCGTCATGGTGTCTGTCTTTAAACTGGACAAAATAGCACAACATATTGCAGTATTTTGTCTGGCTTTTGTGATTGGATCTGTGACGGAGGCTTCTAACGGAGCCGGCAACGCAAATGTGAACACGGCCTGACATGAACATTTAGATACCTGATTATTATCGTGATTATGTGCATTAATTTTTCTATTTGATTGAATTGATTCCATTATAACATTGATTGTAGTGTGACCTTTCTATACCCGTCATTCCTCTACTTACAAGTGAAAAAATGATCACAATGATTATCACTTACTGAAAACAAGGACTTGAGTTCATTTATATGTAGCAATTATTGCTAGGAGCGAAAGGAAATTAATGAAATTTCACGGAAATATTTTATTTACATCAGAAAAATTATATAGTTAAGCATTTAACCTGGAATGCCTTCCTTTAGGGTTGTACTTTGATTCTCCCGTATGCTAATAAAAGCACGGACAGACAAAAGCATTGTCTACTACATTCACTAGTTAGTGACACACAACACAGATACTCATTGTTATCAGGGGGGAAAGTGAAATGTATAGAGGCTAATTGAAAACGGCTGTTATAAACGATGGGCCATTGAGAATTTAACTTGAAAAGCAAAGTAATGAAAAAATGGCAACAGAAGAAGCAAATCATGTCCATTTATCTAATACGTGTATTTCATCTGATTATTTAATACAGAACATAGGAGGAAGCACATGCTGTGAGCCATTCAGTCAGCACATTAAATAGAAAAACCGCAAGAGGCACAGTCTTTCCTTATATAAAGGCCATGTAGATTAGAAGAACACTCACTTGAATGGGGCTGCAATACCGCATACAGCCCATGGACAGGGGTGGTGCTGTTTCTGGAAGAAAGCAAGCAGACTTGTTTAATCTCATAGGCTCCGTCCAGGCTCTGTCCTAGGTGGTCAGTTTTGGGTTAGACCTAGTACACATAAATTCTACATCCATGAAATAAGTTCGGGCATGTGTATTGATCTGTAACTGGACCCCCCACCTAACATGTGCCATTTATATATAATACTGTGTCTTCTAATCTGGCAGAGGTTCTTTGGGCCCCCTTATGCCCCAGGGCCCGAATATGACTGCTACCTCGCCCTCCGTCTAGCTACACCTCTGAATTGGAGCATTGTTTAAAAGCTTTTCTTTTGTTCTACGTTTCTGTACTATGGGGCGAATTTATCAATTGGTTTGTGCCAGTATTTTGGCATAGAAAAGTCGTAAATTATGGCGCATGTATATTTGCACTAAATTTTACGACTTTTCTCTCCTCTCTCTCTTTTCGAAAAGTAGTGGGTTGGGTTTAGCGGAGTATAAGGCCAGAAAATGGCACAAAAAGCGGTGCAAATCCATGGCAGCTCATAGGAGGCGTAGACTTCATTTTCTGGCTTTAGCAAAGCCCAAGATGTGCCAAAGTTATCTAAAGTCGTGTGCCTCTTAATAAATCTGCTACATTTTACTCCAACGTACTTCAGCTTAAGACTGGCGTACAGTCTTTATAAATCTCCCCCAATATTTCTCAAAATGTAGCACAAGATTTATAGATTTCTGCATATAATCTTAAACCATCTCTCCTATCTCAGTAGGTTCCACAAACAAGATTTCAATTCTTCAACTGAAGAGAATAATGAAAAGAAGTTTGCTTGTTCATTTATTCCGAAGACGTTTAACCAGTCTGTCCTGAATGTAATGCAAAGAAATAGAAGTTTATAGAGTTGTTTGCAAAATCCCATTATTCCACCTCATTTAGATCCATAGCTGCGCCTTTCTATGATAATTTATCGTAAACTTGCATCTTTATTTTAGAGAGATTCGATTTAAATGCAGGAAACGGCATGCACCTTATCTCCATTCTGCACAATGCGTTTTACATTAAGATGTTTACATTGAAAGCTATTGAAGCAGTTGATGCTTAAGCATTATTGCTGACTTCATTTCTGGAAAATTGGCTTATTTGAGTGTTTTATGCTCCAGTGCTGCCAATTTTGCTCAGCGCTCCCTCTTGGTCTCAGGAGCAGTGACACCGCTGTACTGGTCAGACTTGGAGACTGATTGAAATCTTTCCCTAGGCTGCCTATAGTCTTCCCTTTACCTGCATTACCTCTTATTTTTTTTCTCTTATTCTTTTAGAATTTAACCAGTTGTAGGATGGCTCTTTTAGAGATCTGTGGCTTGAAATTCGGATCTCCTACGCATTTAGAAAAGTTATGGCAGTGATAAAAGCATTTGGCTTGCTGACGCATTTTGAGTATCCATCTTGCTTATGATATAATAAAGTTTCCCTTTAGTGTTGGTTTTCATACCATAATTTTGTCTGCAATGGTGCGGACATATATATTGTGCATTGTTACGTGGCAGGTGAGCTTTGCATTACATATCAATGTATTGCGCCTATATGATCCAATACTATTTAGATATGAACATTTGATACCAACAGTCCAACAAATTGACAAAATTGACAGTTATTTACAATATTATGTTCTATGTATTGCGCAAAAAGGTGTAGTTTACATACAAGACTTACTGGATATTGAACTAGCATTCAGTGTGATACATATCTTTATCCTTCCTTGAAAGGGTTTTCCAATGTTAGCAAGTTTAACATATCACTAGGATATGTAACTGATAAAATCTTACCGATTGCTAGAATAAAAGGACCTCAGCCCCTTCATTCTTCTGATCGATGGGGTGGTGGAAATTCGTTCTCTAAAGTGATGAATTATCCTTTATTGTCCGATTTGCAAGTCCTATAAAAACCCTTTCTGCCTAAACATGTAGTACCAACTATGTTTGGTGAAGGAAAAATAATGTTCTCGGAGTGATTTTCATGTTTAGGTCGGACTGCAGTATAAAATTACATTCTAAAGAATTGTGTTCTTCCACTTCCATCATGACCCTATCTACAAAGCAAGGTCCATATAAGACAGTTTGCCATGAATGGTGTGAAACTTGACTTGTTTGCACAGAATCCTGACCACAACTCCACTAAACATCCCTGGAAAGAATTGGAAGAATGACTGCCAGCCAAACGACTGTGCGAACGCTATTAATAAGCTACTCCTTATGTAATGATTGAGATATATATATATATATATATATATATATATATCCAGTTGACAGTGACCAGTATATCTGGACAATTAGGAATACTATTAAGTTTGCTCTCCTCTTATCTGCTCCTCGCATCATCATCTCCATGACATCCCCCATACTCTGGTACTAACCACCCCCGACCCATCAGACTCTTTCCTACCACCCAAACCTTTAAAAGAAACCTTAAAAACCCACCTCTTCACAAAAGCTTGCAACCTACAATATTGTTCTGCTGCTCCTACACTACCATATGAGCAGCTTCCAGCCTCACCTACTGTATCCTTCCCCTTTCTTGTAGATTGTAAGCTCTCAGCTCTTTTTCTGTACCGGTTTCTCATTCATTAAGTTCATGTGGATTGTACTTGTTGTTTTTATTGTCTCATCTCATGTTGTTCACATGTAGAGCCGCCCTGGAATAAATGGCGCTTTAAGATAAATAATAATAATAGTAGCAAGATAAGGCTTTCAATTCTCTGGTGCAGGCTAGAAAATGGGTCTTATGATTGGATTGGTTGGAACTTGGTGGCAACATCTCCACTTTTTATTGCTATAGGGAAGACCTAGTTTATGCTTATGTTTATGCACAGCTGGTCCCTTGGTGGACAACAGGACAGTCATTGCTAGCTTTAGGCTGGGTTAGAGAAGTGGATAAGGAAACCAAAAGGGGTTTAATTAGATTTCCTTATGGCGGAGATTATGTGAAGAGACTAGCCTCAGGATGCAGCTATGGGGGCACTGATTGGTGGGAAGGAGCAGCTGGAGAAAGTCCCTATAAATGTGTAATTAGGTCCCTGTACCTGGAGTGTAATAGATTGTTAAGGTACCATGAAATAATCAAAGTATGTTCCCAAGGTTTGTTTTTCTGCATATTGAGTGCATTTTGTATTTACTGACATTTTGTGTGTTCCTTACATGTATAACATCATTTCTCTATGGACTCCCTTGCCACCCAAAAAATTAAATTTGGTGCTTTTTTTATTTTTTTAAATCTTTGCATTGTAAACACCTACAGGACGGCAATTAACCCTTCACTTTCATAGAAGATAGACCTGAGGTCACATAATTATTTTGTTTTCCTCTGAACAAGACAAGAGAACTTAGAACATTGTTGTACACTTCCGCCAAAAATTGTTTTCCGCGTTATAATTGACATTTCTTAAATTGTTTTTGTCAGAAATGTCAGAACAACATAGAAAACAGGACATGACACAAATACACTCTCATTTTTAAAGACTGAATTACCAAATTTTCCAGACACATTTTTTGAGCTCATGTCTAGTCTTTGTCTTACATAGAATATTTTGATTTTTAGACATTTTATAGACACTTTCATTGAGAATAAAGGCCCTTTACATGAGCAGTTTTTGAGGCAAACAATCATTCATTCTACCACTCATTCCAGTTCATTGCCCTGTGTGAACAGTGCAACGATCGGCCGAAAAACGATCAAACGATCGTTCATCAGCTGATCGGATCTTTTATGCGGCCAACAAAATGGTTGCTAGTAAGCAGCAGATGTCCCGGTATTAGCGTTTTTTCATCCATATACATTAACTCCTCCTCGTGAATGGAAGTAACAAGCGCCGATGGTTGTGCTGCATTGTCGATCGGCCCTCATTTGTCCGGCCAGTAAATAAGCGCCTTAAGGGTATGTTCACATGGCTTATTTTCAGCTGTTTTTCGGGCTGTAGACACCACGAAAAATGGCTGAAAATACGGAGGCTGAACTCCTCCAAACATCTGCACATTGATTTCAATGGGAAAAACTGTGTTTCGTTCCGACGGGCGTTTCTTTTTTCAAAAGGCCGCGTAAAAAAACGCCCCATAAAAAGAAGTGCAGGTCACTTCTTGAGCCGTTTTTGGAGCCGCTTTTTATAAAACGTTTTAAAAAAACGCCTCAAAAAACATCTGTGGTTTAAAAAACGGCTGAAAATTAGAGGCTGTTTTCCCTTGAAAACAGCTCTGTGTTTTACAGCCGTTTTTTGTTTAACGTGTGAACATACCCTATGGAATAAGCTTCTGTCTCACAATGCCTGCCTGAGAGTGTGACTCAAATTAGATGAGTCGACTTTTGTGTCGGTTGAGCGACTGCCGTGGTCATTTATGAGATATATTTCAGAGTGACATCCATGTCATTGACTCATTGGGTAGCAGCATTGTGCATGAATCAGCATCGCTTGTAGGAGAGAATACCCCTGTAATATGGTGCTGTACGTAGAGTCCATATGGCAGGACACAGTACCTACCTACTCTGTGCCCTAAGTTCCTAAGGCCTAAGTTCTCTCTATTTCTCTGTTTGTCTTTTAGCTATTGGTAACATGTTAAAACTAAGGCCCTGTTCACACTGAGTTTTTTTACGCATTTTTTTGCCAGGGAAAGAACGGTGGAAACCGTGGCAAAAACTTCCGAAATTGCCTCCCATTGATTTCAATGGGAGGTGGAGGTATTTTTTTTCCACGAGCGGAAAAAAACGCTCGCGGGAAAAAGAAGCGACATGCCTTAATTTGAGGCGTTTTCCGCCTTAAAAACCCCATTGAAATCAATGGGAGACGGAAAAAAACACGGTCAATGGCCGCAGCGGTTTTTGACGCCTTTTTTGATGCGTTTTATGGCAAAGACCGCTCGTGGTTTTTTCCTTTGCCTGTTGAAGAAATAGGTAGAAAAAAACCCGACAAAAACGCAGCAAAAAAACACTTAAAAAAAAAAGAATTTTCTGCCTGCAAAAAAAACTCTGTGTGAACAGGGCCAAAGAGAACCTTAACTAAGTTAACTAACTTTAGCTTTAACCTTAACCCTAAAAGTTACACCTGCTTATAATGCAGATATTGGATGTAAGGGTATGTTCACACGATTAACAAAATACGTCTGAAAATATGGAGCTGTTTTCAAGGGAAAACAGCTCCTGATTTTCAGACGTTTTTTTTAGCAACTCGCGTTTTTCGCTGCGTTTTTTTACGGCCGTTTTTGGAGCTGTTTTCAATAGGGTCTATGAGAAAACGGCTCCAAAAACGTCCCAAGAAGTGTCCTGCACTTCTTTTGACGAGCCGTCATTTTACGCGCCGTATTTTGACAGCAACGCGTAAAATGACAGCTCGTCTGCACAGAACATCATAAGACCCATTGCAAGCAATGGGCAGATGTTTGCTGACGGTTTGGAGCCGTATTTTTGGGCGTAATTCGAGGCGTAAAACGCCTCCATTACGTCTGAAAATAGTTCGTGTGAACATACCCTGAGGGTATGTGCACACGATAACTGCAATTACGTCTGAAATTACGGAGCTGTTTTCAGGAGAAAACAGCTCCTGAATTTCGGACGTAATTGCATGTACTCGTGTATTGCAGGGCGTCTATTACGGACATAATTTGGAGCTGTTCTTCATTGGAGTCAATGAAAAACGGCTCCAATTATGTCCCAAGAAGTGTCCTGCACTTCTTTTGACGAGGCTGTAATTTTACACGCCGTCTTTTGACAGCGACGCGTAAAATGACAGTACGTCGTAAAGCCCATTGCAAGCAATGGGCAGATGTTTGCCGACGTATTGGAGCCGTTTTTTCAGACGTAATTCGAGGCGTAAAACGCCTCCATTACGTCTGAAAATAGGTCGTGTGAACCCAGCCTAAGTGTTCTGATAGAAATGTGAATTTATATGAGTACCCAGCCATAGATGGATCTGTATATCTCCTCCGTAATAAGATTAACATTCATATCTAAATAAAGCTTGTTACTGCCATTAACCTTATAACTCCTAAAGTTTAATTAACTGAAGTACATTTCTTCAATGTTTTCCATGGGTTTCGCATGGTCTGGACCATAAGGGTATGTGCACACACACTAATTACGTCCGTAAATGACGGACGTATTTCGGCCGCAAGTCCCGGACCGAACACAGTGCAGGGAGCCGGGCTCCTAGCATCATAGTTATGTACGATGCTAGGAGTCCCTGCCTCGCTGCAGGACAACTGTCCCGTACTGAAAACATGATTATAGTACAGGACAGTTGTCCTGCAGCGAGGCAGGGACTCCTAGCATCGTACATAAGTATGATGCTAGGAGCCCGGCTCCCTGCACTGTGTTCGGTCCGGGACTTGCGGCCGAAATACGTCCGTCAATTACGGACGTAATTAGTGTGTGTGCACATACCCTTATAATAACATGATGTGTATCTGCACGTAGCCACCTAGCGCAGGCCTCATCAAAATGTAGCATTTACTAACTTAGCATTGATATTTGAGAATGGGTGACGCTGGGTATCCCCGGCAGCTGACTCCCCTGTGCTCATGTTAGAAGCGTGATTAAAATAGATAATAAAATAGATAGATATATGGTCTGAAGAGGAAACTACTTCAAGACACCACCATAAAAATAAAACATGGTGATCGTAAAATTCTCATATGCTATATCAAAAATTGAATAACTCATTTACATTGAAAGGAAGACAGGGTAAAGTACAGTTGAATATGGGATATACAGGATATTATTATTATTATTATTATTATTATTTTATCATATACAGTCTATTTAACCTAAGTGGTTTTATTGTTGACAGACTATATATATTTATCTATGTATTTATAGTTTTGCTTGTAATTTATTTTATTAATTTCTATCTCAATGCCATTTTGGGAAGGTTTTCTAGTTATGTGTTTCTGCATTTCTTCCATTGTAGACAAGAGTTTAAATGTTTTATTGTTCACAAGTTGCATAATATAAGTAATGCAGACAGGCTTGTTTTGTCAGTGCCAGAGGCATAAACACTGATGGGTATAGTTACATTTTAGATTATTGGCATTTTTGTCATTCCACATAGAGTCTGAGCATGTGTCCCTCTTGTGTGTGGCGATAGCTTGCATTTTTTTCAGGTTTACTAATATACACACAAGGTCAGTCGTTCGCTGGTTGAAAATATGTCATATTGTTTCCATCTATCACTAATTTCCTGGCAATGAGTCATTTGATCACTTCATAGTCATAAGAGTCATTGATGGCTTTGTGTCCAGAACAATTTCACCTTATGAAGGGCAGATTGTAAAGGGGAATAATTCTTTATCCACCCAAATATTTTTGGGTTTCCCTGGTTATTTCCCTTTGTATGTTGATGTAAATTCCCAATATGTATACTTACTGTCAGATCACTGCTAATAATGATCTCATGGCTCCTGACCATTATTATAAGAAAATTTAGAATTCTGGGAAGACACAGACTGCGTCCTCCCTGCAATCATCCTGCCCAACTCTGGTGCAGAGAAATATATCATATTGCATGACATAACCACCTGAATACTGAAGTAAGGGTTTCCGCATCTGAGAACACATAGCTCAAACTGAGCACAGTATATAGCGATTTTACTGACAAGGAACTGATTGCTTCAGTTCCCCGTCTCATTACAAGGTTTAGGCTTTCACTTTGACAGCCTGGACCAGGGATAACAGTGCAATATATAGCATGATCTGCACATGTGAATATATATTTCCATGTCTTCAACATAAAAGAATGGTCAGAAGTCAAGAACTGTTCATAGATTGCAGCCACAGATGTTTCATGTATTACTAATGATAATTATGTAATGGCTTTACTGATTCCCTTTAGTCTGAGATTCCGCACGGCGTTTTGATCGCATGTTCACAGCGTTTGTAAATGTATGGTAAAAATCGCATGCGTTTTACCACTTCACCTGTATAAACCGCACGGCCAAAAAAACTGCATAGTTTTGCAATAAAACTGCAGTACAAACGCGGTTAAAACACGATCAAACGCTCTGTGAAATTTCAGTCTTAATATTTAAATAATTTGCACTCTTCTTTCAAAGTAGGATGTATAACATTGTTCATCCTGATCTTCTTGGTTCATTTATAGAATGGCATAACTACAAGAAACTTAGTTAAAGTGGGAGGAATAAAGGGGTTATCAAGGATTTAAAAATTGATGGATCAAGTGAATGGGACAGCGCTACAAAACCTCGCACAGCGACTACAAAAGTAAAGGCAGGTGCAAGTACGAACAGACTTAAAGAGGCTCTGTCACCAGATTTTGCAACCCCTATCTCGTATTGCAGCAGATCGGCGCTGCAATGTAGATAAGAGTAACGTTTTTTTTTTTTTTCAAAAACGAGCATTTTTGGCCAAGTTATGACCATTTTTATATTTATGCAAATGAGGCTTTCTTAAGTACAACTGGGCGTGTTTAAAGTTATGTCCAAGTGGGCGTGTATTGTGTATGTACATCTGGGCGTTTTTACTTGTTTTACTAGCTGGGCGTTGTGAATGGGAGTGTATGATGCTGACGAATCAGCATCATCCACTTCTCTTCGTTAACACCCAGCTTCTGGCAGTGCACAGACACACAGCGTGTTCTCGAGAGATCACGCTGTGACGTCACTTCCTGCCCCAGGTCCTGCATCGTCTCCAGCCAGGAGGTGCTGTCTTTTCATTCTCCCGACACTCTGGTAAAGTTACTGTGGGAGTGACAGCACAGTGTGATCTCGCGAGATCACACTGTGCTGTGAGTACAGCTGGACATGAAGAAAGAGAAGTGTATGACGCTTTTCTCATCCGTGTATCAATTTTGATTTGGCTTATTTTGGCGCCAGAATTTTGTGGCAGTTTTTCTACGTACTTTGGCACATTTTAAGCCAAACCCCCGTTTTGACAAGCCACGCCCTTTCCAGCTAAGACATGTCTCCTTTTGGAACACTTCTAAAAAGTGTTTAATGAGGCGCAAACATCAATTTGCACATTTTTAGACACTTTCTAGACCCAGACACAGCATTAAATCTGCCTGACTATGTATGCCTTATTCAACAGCAGATCTACTGTAGTTGTTAATATGACTATTTAGCTCAGGGCTTGACAATGAATTCCTAAAACATCCTCATTCAGGACATGCTTGATATAAACCATGACAGCAGTTTCTAGGATAATATTTCTGACATATGATTTTAGTGGCAAGTTAATGAAGATCTAGTTAAGGCCTTTTTAGAACCAGTGATTGTCAATAAGCAATTGCAGATTATTGTCATCCTCCTTTCTACTTCTGTGTCCACTCAACAAATGTAAAAATAATCTTTCTAATGCAAAACCTTCCACATTTGCCAAAATACCTGGTCCAACTCAAGAAAAAAATTCTGAAATCTGTTTAAAGCCACTTTCACACTCGCGTATTTTGGTCAGTATTTTGCATCAGTATTTGTAAGCAAAAACTAGGAGTGGTTCCAAAACATGGAAGAGGTGCAAATCTTTCCATTATACTTTTTCTGTTTATTTATCACTCCTGGTTTTTACTTCCAAATACTTAACCAAAGTACTGACCAAAATACTGCTGTGTGAAGTGGAAAAAGAAACCGAATTACTTCTACTCTCAATTCTGATTTACTAATATATTATAATCATTAGGTTTTGGAGGAAAATCCTATTTAAACTTGATTTTACGGCTAAATCTTGAATATAGTCGTGTATCATCACAAATGTTTTTTTAACTATTATAACAGGGAATTATATTATGGTCAATCACATCATATAATGATATTATAAGCATTGATACTGTAAAAAGTAGTAGTGATTCTAATAATAAACCTACACAGCAGAAGGAAAAAACTATTCTTAAACCACTGTCCTGCAGGAACCATCATTAGAACACAGGAGCCATTTATAGCGGTCTGTACTCTGTGAATGGACTGCTTGCAGACGAAGGGTTTCTTGCCTGACATACATAGATAATCGAGCTCTCCATTCACAGAAGACAGGCTGCTATAAATGTTTCATTCTTCTCATAAAAATATGTTGAGTTTAGCTGTGATTATATATTATGTGATTTCTTTCCTGTTGTAAATGTATTTTTTTTTTCCCATGCCATGAGGTTATGAGAATTTTTACTTTTAATACGTTGAACATTGAGAAATCATGTTGTATACTGATGAAACATTTAGTCTTATCATCAGCATTGTGTTACCCTCTTCAAGGTCAGTTTTATTCCAGCATATTATCAAGAAGACCTAGCACTATGATGCATGGATATAATAGCAGAACTGTTTACTACTGGCCTTAATTCCTTCCGGGCCAGTTTTCTGGGGGGAGAATATTATGCTCTGGTAAGACAGATGATACAATATAGGGAACACATGTGTCCGTTAGATTATTGCACAAAATTTTTTCAATGGAACATGTTATCAGACTCTGAGTAACACTGAGCAGTTTTAAACCAGAAAGCATTGCCAGAATATCAGATGCTGGATGAAACTGTTTTTATTACTGAACATACAGCAATGGATCTGAGGATGTGACTAGACCTTTACATTTACCTTTTAAAACAAGTCTTAGAGGGATTTGGTTCATATGCATTCTTCTCCTGGAGAGCAGGGTCATCAAACATTCATTAGAAGCGTAGCCTTAAATAACGTGTTAGAGGAGAAAAGGATATAGTCACTAATTACTAGGGGGTAGAAGAGGGGTCTCAGTGTTCCCATACGTATTAATTAGCGTACATTAATTATCTTTACTGGTTCTGCAAAACCTATTCACTTGCAATTCCCTGACTGAATGCTGCAAATTTTCTTTTATTTGAATGAAAAAGCATGTTTTATCTTATTAGCCTTTGTAGCTTCTGAACTCATTGTAACTCTAGACAGATAGATGTGATGTGAAATAGATAGATAGATAGATAGATAGATAGATAGATAGATAGATAGATAGATAGATAGATAGATAGATAGATAGATAGATAGATAGATAGATAATGAGTAAATAGATAGATAGATAGATAATGAGTAATTAGATAGATAGATAGATAGATAGATAGATAGATAGATAGATAGATAGATAGATAGATAGATAGATAGATATGTGATAGATTGATAGATCAGAGGTGTAGCTAGGTTCACCTGCACCCGAGGAAGATTCAGATTGGCGCCCCCCCAACTTATTTCCCGCCATCTCCTTCCCCCTTGCCATGTTTACTTTCTCTACCAATCAATGAGGTGTCAGACGGCCCCTTGTAGATAGTGCCACACACAGCCCACCTTGTAAATAGCGCCACACAGCCCCCCTTGTAGAGAGTGCCACACACAGCACACTGCCTCTTTGTAAATAGCGCCACACACACCCCCCTTGTAAATAGCGCCACATTCCCACCCTTTTAAATAGCGCCACACTCCCCCCTTGTACTTAGCGCCACACTGTAAACAGACCGGTGAGTGGTAGCCTACCACTACCACTCTTTGCTCTGCCTGACGTGACTTACCGGAGGAGCCGAGGAGGTCATGCGACGCAGGCAGCGGCGGAGTTCCTTCTGACTAGGGTCGGTGACAGCCAGGGCCGGCCTTAGGTTGGATGGCGCCCTGTGCGGGACTCTCTATTGCCGCCCCCTACAAAAAAAATAAAATTAACCACATATATAGACATGCACATACTGGAACATATATACTGTACATACATAAAGACAGGTATTTAGACATACAAGCAAATATACATACACACATCTGGAATATATACATACAGGTAAATATATAGACGTACAGACGCATATACACACACCGGCAGATAATTACACAGACAGAAACATATACAAATACATAAAAGGCACATATATAGAAGCACAAAGACACATTCACAAACAGACCCATATATACCCAGTACAAATATAGTTGTAGATTTTACGTGCAGCCCTATGTAACACCACAGATAACACAGTCATAACTGAGTACAGATAATGTAGTAGATGTTACCTGCAGTCCTGTGTAACACCACAGATAACACACAGTGATAACTTTCTGAGTACAGATAATGTAGTGGATGTTACCTGCAGTCCTATGTAACACCGCTGATAACACAGTTATAACTCTCTCAGTACAGATAATGTAGTAGTGTTACCTGCAGTCCTATGTAACACCACAGATAACACATGGGTATATAGGGGTCAGCAGGGTATATAAGGGTTAGCAGGGTATATACGGGCAGCAGCGTGTATAAGGGGCAGCAGGGTATATAAAGGGCAGCATGTTATATAAGGGGCAGTAGGATATATAGGGGACAGAAGGCTATATAGGGGGCAGCAGGGTATATAGGGGCAACAGGGTACGTAGGGGCAGCAGGGTATATAGGGGCAGCAGGGTATATAGGGGCAGCACAGATATCTGCATTTTATATGTTCTACTTTAATATTAAACACACACTTTTACAAAGAAACATAAACACATGCAGAGACATATATATATACACACACACACACACACACACACACACTGTAACATACAAACACAGAGAAACATACTGTATACACAGAGACACATACTGTATACACACACACATATACACATATACACACAGACACACATGAACACTTACCATGTATCCTTGCTGACAGGATAACAGGTTTATTGCAGGACGGGCTGTAGGCAGAGCTTCTTCCTCTGCTTCACGGCTGTTATTTACTCCGTGTGTGTGCAGAGCAGATGCAGAGCCCAGTGGCGCCCTCTACATGCTGGGAGGGTGCAGCACGGGAGTGGACCCGAGTCAGAACGCCGCTGCGTGATCTCCTGGCTCTTAATGAAGCTGAAAGCTGCTGCAGGTGTCCGACATACAGGGCGCCAATCAGCATCATTCAGCTGCTCTGCGGCGCCCCCCCTTCCCTACCAACTAGTTGCGCCCAAGGGGAACATGCCCCATCTGCCCCCCCCCCCCTCTAGCTACGCCCCTGAGATTGATAGATAGATAGATAGATAGATAGATAGATAGATAGATAGATAGATATGAAATATTAGATTTATACAGCCATGTATAAACCATCACAGTGGAAATCTCTTCAAATAGACTAGTTAGCAGAACATTCACGATTGGGTGGACTAAGGAGAACATGAATATGAAGAACACAGTTTTTCTATTTTTGACTTGTACAATATTTCATCTAGGTCTGGCCATTATATTTGGGTCTTCTATTTATTAAGTATGCGAAACATTGTATATTACTGTATGGCATTTGGTCAGTCATCAATGAAATAACTGGTTACTGACTTTTTCAGATCCATACTCTAGACTGCTTTTATTATCCTACTTCTTTGATAGTTACTATACCTTATTCTAATAAAAGAAATAAACACAAGATCTCCGTTTTTGATCTTGATTCTTACAGGATCACAGTGGAGAGGGTTATGGACTGTTCCTGCTTTCCTTGTATGTTGTGTACATCATTTAAGTCTTAACCTCATGAATATTGGTGGTTCTGCCACAGTCCAGATATATCCTTATTCAACAGTCATGCTTGTTTCACAGTGAACATGTTCTCACTTCATGATAGATGAATAAATTGAAAATAAACTTTAAATATATGTAGAAATGGCCCCGGTTGTAGTAAATGTAATAAAATAAGCAGTTCCATTCAAGAATAATAGTCCCTTATTTGACAACAATGAGGCAAGCTGAGCTGTCTGAAATGTGTTAGGCCATTGATAGTTTCAGACTCTGTCCTTTCCAGATCATAAACTAGCTGAGAACATGATGCCCGAGCTGTGGGCAGATCTTTCCATTTGTTGTTATAATAGGGGCCTGTAGGGGTCACCAGGCAGAGAGTGAAGAAGCGTCTATCTGGAAGCGGTAAAGGAATTTACCATATGTTATGTACATATTCTGCATTCCAGCAATACTTTTTTCTTAAATGTAGGACATTCCTCATCCCCTTCACACTGACTTTTACAGCCATGTCCTGGTGTAGCTGCAAAGTTACGACCAGCTAATCCCTTGATGGGGTCCATAAGGCCCCCATTGATAGAAAACGTCTCTCCTAGGGAGAATCATTGAAATACCACATGAAGATAGACTGGGAAACCTTGGAATTTCCATTTACCAATTTCAGAGCATGACTAAAATAGCAAAGGATCAATGACTGCTTCTCATAGCACTACATCAAACGCCACACATTAGCCTTATACTCTACACAACCAAATTGATGGCACGTATTATTTGTTTTTTTTGGGTATTTAAATCGAGTGTTTTATAGAGAATGTTTGAAAACAGTCAGTTTATTCTTATTACCCCCTGCAGGTTTTCCTCATCCACTGAGCATCGATATAATGTACGGAGATCATTCAAGAACCAAGAGGGAGTTATGCGTTTCTTCCATTCATGCTCAATCCCAATACCATTGCTGCAAAAGGGGTAGATTCTCTTCTTTCTTTACTCCATGCCAATTCATACCCCCTTTCTTCAGGCTGTTGGCATATAATGGTATCCAGGCTTGTTGTGGCCTGACTCTTTTTTGTTCTTGCCTCCCTTTTGTATTCAGTTGACTGTCTAAAAGTTGTGACTTTATTGACACCAAAACTCCTTTATGAGAAGGGTTCCATGGGGCTAGTCATGTGATTCCTCTGGGCAAATCATCTGAGAGCAAATCAGTGTTTTACGTAGACATGCGCCACCTTACTGACCAGCAGTTTGAAGGCTCATTTAATGGTTACACTATCTTGGTGCATCTGATAGTTGCCCTAATATAAAATGCTATGTGTCAGTGACTTATTCTCTGTGGTCTCGTATTATCTTTTGCTATGTTTCCAATGAATCTTCTTGGTTTAAATCTCATAGTGTCTTGACCTGACCATCTCATTGGTGATTTCTAAGAGTAAAGAGTATGGTCTATATGTGCTGTGGAATAATTACGTTTCTGTGGTATCACAGTCGAAATGTGGATCTTAACAGCTGTATTAATATTTTTCGGTATTTTTAAAATTAGTTACCATTGGTTCTAATAAGTTTTTAGGTGTTTGGGCGTTCATTTAATTTTTCTGTGATTGTTTTGTTGATTAAACAAATTATCATAAGCCAGTGACTTTTTAAGTTTTTATTAAAGTTGCAGAATTAGGGAAAAAGAACCATTGATATAGAAGGTGATGTCTAAACAGTTTGATTCATTGTCCCAAATGCTGACACAGCTACTTTTATCAGCGCTGTACAAGTCCGCAGCCTCTTATGAGCGATGTTAGTCTCCCAGTATCTCCTCTGTCACAGTGAACAGATGGGGGATGCTCAGCTGTCCTCAAGCAGCTCTGATACATATTCATTTTCCCATCCCTGAACTGTGGTCCTGAAATGGCACAGATGGAGAGTGGCCTGTTGGCTGGTCTCTATTTCCTTGTGATGTCCAGCTGCTCTGTATTTGATATATGAGTGGACATGGATTGCACTGATTTCAGTTTAAGGTCCTGCTATGGAAATAGTTAGCTGGCTTTGCTTTGGGAATAGTGGCTATTCTTATATCTTGGGGGATGGTATTGGGCCGTTTTCTATTTGGGTGCTGGATTACATGAACTGCCCCTCTAAATACATACATACATGACTGCCAAACACCCATATTGAGAAGAAATGGTATTCCGTGAACAATCCTAATACTTATAGTTCGTTCACAGAGTAATTTGTGTTAATTAAATTAACAGATGTCTAAGCGAGTTGCTGAGAGCTTTCCCAGTCAGGAATACCGTGTTGTAAACAGTAATTGATCATTTATGACTTTGGCTTAAAAAATAATTTGGTCTCTTTACATTAAAAAGCAGAAATATCTTCATAAAACCAGTACAAAAAGAATAATAATTACAATAATAAGAAAAATAAATAGTTAATTTTGTTCTATTTTTTTTAGTTCTTCTAGCTTCTTCATACTTCCATTGTATCCCACATGCCTAATATCTATTATACAGTACTATATATATATATATATATATATATATATATATATATATATATATTGGAACCCGCTTTCAATACATTTTGATCAGTATTTTATATCCGTCCATGTCTTCAATATTACAGGCGTCATGTATCAAGCTTGTATGACAAAAAGTTGTGTCCCAAAATATGGCGGACAGTTCCTAGACCGTATTTACTAACATTACTTGATTTTTTTTTTTCCAGATACTGATAGCAACAACAGATGTTAAACTGGAGGTCTGGCTAAGTAGTAGCTTTATGCGGAAAGTATGGAGTATTAGTATATTAGTCCAAGTCCTACAACACTACAGGAGTCATGTATCAAGTATGACAACAAATTGTATCCGAAAATATGGTGGACAGATTATAGACCCTATTTAATAAAAAAAATATATATTTCTGATACCAATAGCTTTCAAGCTGGGGGTATAGCTAAACAGATGCATGGAAGGTTGAAATAAATTGATGAACTGTTCTACAACATAAACAAAATTTGCATATTCAGTGACATTAGCATTAACACAATTTATTATTATAATTATTATCTCTAAGAAAATCAAATGAATAAATTCATCGTGCAATAGAACAGTACAGACCAGATATAATAGGAGAGTGGGCCTTGCCAGATGAGCTTACAATCTATTTATTGATTGATTGATTGATTGATTGATTGATTGATTGATTGATTGATTGATTGATTGATTGATTGATTTATAACCCCGAGACATAACTTTATTCATGACTATTCCTAATTCCACATCTCTGGTTACAGAACTGGTTTCTTAAATGCTGAAGAGCTGGGGTCTTCAAATAGTGAGCTCACTTTGTTATACGACAGAATATGACACCCCAGGGGAAACATGAATTCAGGCCTGACACAAGATTGAAATGTTTTTCTGCCTCACTGAGCGAGCCGCACACTTTCTTCCTAATCAAATTTTGTTATATTTGCTGTGGTTTTTCAACTTTGTTTTCATCATTTAAGGGAAGCGCAGCACAAATAACATTAGTTATAGCAAAGTAATAGAGTCTAAGGTCGGCTCATAGCCTTGATCAGGGTCTGTACACAACACAGTTGGACAACACGGCTCCGACATACAATAAAAAAAATGCATTTAAAGTCATATATATCACTATTAGATTTTTTGTGACTTTTCATTATGATGATCGGTCAAACAACGTTTATACATTGACATTGACATTCATTTACTCTATCAGTATTTATTTTTATTTTATTGATTGATTGATTGATTTATTTATATATATATATATGTACATTACCATTCAAAAGTTTAGGGTCACTTAGAAATTTCCTTATTTTTGAAAGAAAAGCACAGTTTTTTTCAATGAAGATAACATTAAATTAATCAGAAATACACTCTATACATTGTTAATGTGCTAAATGACTATTCTAGCTGCAAACGTCTGGTTTTTAATGCAATATCTACATAGGTGTATAGAGGCCCATTTCCAGCAACCATCACTCCAGTGTTCTAATGGTACATTGTGTTTGCTAACTGTGTTAGAAGGCTAATGGATGATTAGAAAACACTTGAAAACCCTTGTGCAATTATGTTAGCACCGCTGTTTAGAGGAGATATAAAACTGACCTTCCTTTGAGCTAGTTGAGAATCTGGAGCATTACATTTGTGGGTTCGATTAAACTCTCAAAATGGCTAGAAAAAGAGAGCTTTCATGTGAAACTCGACAGTCTATTCTTGTTCTTAGAAATGAAGGCTATTCCATGCGAGAAATTGCCAAGAAACGGAAGATTTCCTACAACGGTGTGTACTACTCCCTTCAGAGGACAGCACACACAGGCTCTAACCAGAGTAGAAAGAGAAGTGGGAGGCCCCGCTGCACAACTGAGCAACAAGACAAGTACATTAGAGTCTCTAGTTTGAGAAATAGACGCCTCACAGGTCCTCAACTGGCAGCTTCATTAAATAGTACCCACAAAACGCCAGTGTCAACGTGTACTGTGACAAAGCAGACAGGCTAAGATTATTAACTCTTACTCATGCAGAATATTCAAGACAGGACATATCTCTAGAAATTCACAAGATAAATAATGATCTACAGTGAAGAGGCGACTCTGGGATGCTGTCCTTCAGGGCAGAGTGGCAAAGAAAAAGCCATATCTGAGTCTGGCTAATAAAAGGAAAAGAATAATATGGGCAAAAGCACACAGACATTGGACAGAGGAAGATTGGAAAAAAGTGTTATGGACAGACAAATCGAAGTTTGAGGTGTTTGGATCACACAGAAGAACATTTGTGAGACGCAGAACTACTGAAAAGATGCTGGAAGAGTGCCTGATGCCATCTGTCAAGCATGGTGGAGGTAATGTGATGGTCTGAGGTTACTTTGGTGCTGGTAAAGTGGGAGATTTGTATAAGGTAAAAGGGATTTTGAATAAGGAAGGCTATCACTCCATTTTGCAACGCCATGCCATACCCTGTGGACAGCGCTTGATTGGAGCCAATTTCATCCTACAACAGGACAATGACCCAAAGCACACCTCCAAATTATGCAAGAACTATTTAGCGAAGAAGCAGGCAGCTGGTATTCTATCTGTAATGGAGTGGCCAACGCAGTCACCAGATCTCAACCCCATAGAGCTGTTGTGGGAGCAGCTTGACCGTATGGTACGCAAGAAGGGCCCATCAAGCCAATCCAACTTGTGGGAGGGGCTTCTGGAAGCATGGGGTGAAATTTCTCCCGATTACCTCACCAAATTAAGAGCTAGAATGCCAAAGGTCTGCAATGCTGTAATTGCTGCAAATGGAGCATTCTTTGACGAAAGCAAAGTTTGACGGAGAAAATTATTATTTCAAATAAAAATCATTAGTTCTAACCTTGTCAATGTCTTGACTATATTTTCTAGTAATTTTGCAACTCATTCGATAAATATAAGTGTGAGTTTTCATAGAAAACACAAAATTGTCTGGGTGACCCCAAACTTTTGAACGGTAGTGTATTTATATATATATATATATATATATATATATATATATATATATATATATATATATATACTAAGTTACAGTCAGGAAAAGCACTTTTTTTATTTCCCAAATTAATATTAAAAATAGATTTTTAATCATTCGTTTTTCTCTGATTTTCTATTGTTCTAAGACAAAAACATAAAAATTCTTCAAAAGCTAGTAACTTTTGTAATGATCATTGATGCTTCTTGCCATAGCACAGCAATCTGACTGATTCTACTTTTTCACGCAGCTATTGATAAATTAGCGTCCTACTTCTCATTAACATAACAGCAGCCATTGACGGTGGGCATGAAATGGATGGGGGCTCATAGATTCCATTGTGCTAAATGGCTAAATAGTGCTGAGCTCCAGGCAGCAGGCAGGAAACAGGAGCAAGAAAAGGAGGCGATAGATTAAATAACAGTAGATAACCTAAGAAATAAGTGTTTCTACTTTGCCTTCCAGTAACTTGCAAATGACATCGACTTCATGCTGTCAGCTAAATTAGACTTGGGATATCCCCTGCAAGATAATGTATCAGTACAGAAAGAAGTTGCTTCTATATTAATCCACGGTGGCATTGCTGTGATTTACGGTGGTATCCTCTGAGTTGTTAGTTAACCCTTGTCCTCCAGGACACATGTATAAATAAAATAAAACTCATAATGTCGATTCCTATCTGAAAAAAATGGTGCAACTTATACAAAGTGACACACAGATGTATGTGAGTTTGGAAATGTCCTGTAGAGAACCCTTTTAGAATGTATGCCTGTTCTTACATGGCATTGGTTGGCTGAATGGCCGCTGGGCTCTGAGACAGTGGAACGTCCACATCTACAAGGTTTCCATTTCTTCTTGCACTGCATTGCTGTATAAATACGTTCTATTGGAAATCTTCATATTCAAACAATCTTTATATTTTTACGCAATATCCAAATCAGTGCTATTGAACGGCATTATAGATATCCGGTAATAGTGATATTATTAACCCATTTCACCCATCATTTTTCTTATTTAATCATATCATAGATAACCTCTGTGGCTGCTAAAGGGCCCTTGAAGAAGAAGGGCCTAGTATGACTCTATATAGAGCTCCCGTCTCACAGATGGCAATAGTTAGAGGCAAAGAAGTGCCAGACCTTGCTGTCCTAAAATAGGAGGTCTGGTGGTAGCAAGCAGACCAACATTGGGTCCCATTTTTATTTTTTCCATATGGTCCCCTCTTCTCTGTGTTGACCTTCTGTATTTGAATGACATAAGAGAGATGTTTATGAAGTTGTTGCAGTACTTGGTAAAGATGCAGATTTATTTATGAGCGTACAGTATGTAATATTTATGTGTGCTCTCATGTCTATATAGATAAATGCTATAGTCCTACATTAAGTCATACATTTGTGTTACTCTCGTTTTGCAGTTATAGAAGGGTAATATCTTTCCACAGCTGTGGTTTGGCACTCCCGGTTGCCCTGGTGGCTCCCCCTTGCTCTTATGGTACAAATACACCCAATAGAGGTGATCTCATATCCCAGGCGTCCGTGACTCTCTTGCCTTGCTGCGGAGACAAATTGTCAAGAAATCAGATGGTTGAGCATGACTCCACGGATGCAAGCTATCAAGAAGATTAAGTATGTGGGTTAAGGATGCGATTTCACTCTTACCCATTCCTCCTGGGACACAGGATTTAATCAGTCTAGATTCAGGGGCTGCATAAACAAGCTCTTAGCATTTCTACCTTTTAATCTTTTGACCGTGGTGTCTGGGTGTTCTCCAAATATGAGAGTTATAATAAGGGGGCATTTCCGTTTGGTACAGTGGACCTTGTTAAAAATGTCAGTCCTTACTCATCAAAATGACTGCTCTTTTACTTCCCGTGGTCATTAGAGCAATGGACTGGCTGTCCCTGTCACAAGGTTGATGTTCAGGGACTGTCACCTGTTCAGAAATGCATCTTCTTGGCAAGTTGTGTCCTGCCGGCCCATATATTTTTGACCAAGTATACGTCAACCAGCTGCCATATGGATAATCATTTTGTCCTCTATATTAACCCATTCATCTCTACAAAGAGATCTGTATTGTCACTACTTTCTGCACAAACCACTCGATCCTCCGATAAATTGTAAAAAATGAATACAATGCAAAGTTTACAACTTATACAACGGTATAAATGAATGTGTATAGAATTTTTAAAAAAAAATATATGTGAAGTTCATAATTTGGAAATTAGCGCAATGTGCCTTCATGGTGTATGTAGTGCATTATGTGATTATCTCAGGCATGTTATGCAGCAAATGGTCCAAAGAGCCACACATGATCTGGTTCACATGAGCATGTGTGGAAGTGTCAATCATTTCTTGATGAAGACTGCTGTGTCTTTGCTATAACTGTCACACTGGGGACGCAACAGGTTGTGTGTGATTTGTAATTAATCCATTTACGCTTAATTATTGCAGCTTGGGACTACGGCTGTTCACGTCTGACATTCATCTTTATTTAACCATAGTTCCCATAAGACAATGGAAGTTTAAGTTAAAAATCACTATGATGAATTCTATCTCTTCTTTTGTTTTTAGTTAAATTTTGCCGAAAAGCACAATCCATCAATTGTGCAACCATAACTGTGAATCTGTATGTGTGTGTAAAAAGTGAGCCTCCCTGTTTGGTCAGATGTAGTTTTGGAGTATGATTCCTAGTGGATTGGAATGTCAGCAGTTTGCACTAATGGCCATTTACATATTTAGATAAATATTCATATGTTTTTGGGTATAGATATTAGTAATGTTTAAATAAAAACATTAGTAATAATATAGATTTTTGTTATAACTACCCAGAAACTAGAATTAATACCATTACTGCATATCATGTAGTATGATCCTATACATATAAGTCAAACTTCTCTAAGTAATAATAAATTCACAAAATAGACATTGGATTATTTAATTTTTGAAAAACATTTTTAGCAAGATAGACAATTAGACGTCCATGGTTCGTGTCATGTCTGATTAACCCTATTACCCTCCAAATTTACCCTGTCCAGTAATCCTATTTCACAGATTGTATTGTCATTTAAAAATGGCTGTCAAGCAGAAGACCTACTGCTAACATGGGTACAGCTGCCTCCCACAGAGAAATGGGGTCTATCATGGTGTGTATCGCTGAACAGAACTCAGCAAATATTTGCACCCTGAATTTTGTTTTGCACGTTGGATGGAGATAGAAGATGATGGGCTATAACAAGTTCTTCTGTCCCACGTACTGGTCATTCACTGAGATTCTCCTTATATAGCTTTTAGGAGAACCTGGAACAAAAGACCAGTTTAGGACGCTGCTGAATAGATTAACAAGATTTCCATAATTAGGGGCCGCTTGGAACAATAGTATCCATCCCCTCCCCATCTTCTATCAGTCCTTTGTCTTCAGCAGTGGATAATGGACGAGCAGCCAGGGTGGGAATCTGGGATGCCATTTGGTCACTGGGCAGGCATTTTCTCACACTGCCAGGAACGCGCATTCAAACATCTGGCCTATTCCAAATCACTTTTCTTTTCATCTTGGGCCTTGCAACTCCTCGTCCACCTGTCAGACTGTTGTATTTCATTTTTCCCATTTGCAAACGTGCGTGACATACTGCTAATGACTGTAAACACAACAATTAAACATTCACCATCGATCTAAAATGGCCAAGGGTAAGCCTGTCATGGCCTAGGCCTAAAACATGAGTTGTCTCTTTTGTTGCACATGTGGTGCAATTTAATGGCTGTTCTCCTACCTTAGCTATTGCCTTATCCTATTACTAATGGCTGCTCGGTGAGTTGATAAGTACAACTGGTCATTATATACGGTGGCTCAGCGGTTCACACTGTTGCCTTGAAGGACTGGATTCCTGGGTTTAAATGCGACCAAGGACAACATCTGCATGGAGTCTGTATGTTCTCCTTGTGTTTGTGTGGGTTTCCTCCCAAATTCCAAAAACATGCAGATACGTCAATTGGCTTCCTATGATAGTGTGTTTGAGGCAGGAGAATTAGATTGTGAGCCCCAATGAGGACAGGAGCTGATGCGAATGATGGAAATCTCTGTGCAGTCCTGCAGTGTATGTTGGTGCTATATTATCAAAGGAAATATAAATATTACTGCTTGATATGTTATTATTATTTAAATATGACAGGGAATGGAAATTACAAGTCCAATTATTCAGATAAAAGGGATAATATGGAACTGCAGTTAAGTGAATAGTCATTTTCATTTCTGTGTAACCCTTCCATGTACCTGGTATATACATGATGTAACAACATTTTAATATATACTAAGGTCTAGGTCCATGGCTAGCTATTTCCTCAACCAGTATGAGGCTACACGTTCACTGTATTGAGAGCATATTGTATAAACCATTTTATATTGCCTCCCCCAATTTCATTATCATACCTCTGCAGTTGACTACCATTCTATATCACATCTAGAGTATTCATTCTGCTGCTCTCACTTTAACAATTTTCTCTCTAGATGTAGCATTATTTTATATTGGAGTTTATTTATTATGTAGACAAACTAGGCCTTGGTCTAGGGTAACCATTTACAGGGATATCACTGAATATAAATATGTTAATGTTAGGAGTATTCTAATAGCATTTATTTTCCCTCTTTCTTTATAATAATGTAACTTCCTGAAATTATCCGACACCTATTGAAAGTTAGGTAATGAGATATAAACCTTTTGACAATTTATCTGGTAATTTATGGATATTTATACAATTTTCATAATTTAATATTTAGCTATTTATTATCCTGATGAAACAACCCCTGTCCATATACGCTATTATGGCATATGGACGTCATAAAGGCGGGGGAGACCCCCCACCCTGGATCACCCTCTTTTAGTCAGAGCGGAGAGTCACTGCTTACAATGGCTTTCATTCTGGTGTACTTTACTTGTCCATGTATTACATGGTTGACCATACTACATATGGCTAGCTGGCATCTTTCCTCAGCAATAACAGCTTATTGCTGGGCGTTTATAATGCTGGATACCCTGAAACCAGCTAATCCTCAGGTCGGCTTTAATATCTAAATGGATTGTCACATTGAGACATCACATTAAAAGAGGGCCTCAAACTTTGGAAGTACTTTACAGAATATATATGTCAAATGTTTAAGCAATTCTCTAATAGTGTTTATTAATAGACTCACTCACTTTAGCGGTGGGCGTAATAAAAATATAGAGCAGGTGGAGAAGAATGTCAAATTTTCTGTACCCTTAGTAACCGACGGCAAGCTATATATATATATATATATATATATATATATATATATATATACATACAATAAATTTTGCTAAAAATAGAAAAGAGATTTACTAAAAGTTTCGCTCACCTCATAACCACCACGCTATGGTTGCGTTTCCAATGCGTTTTTCATTGTGCTTGACTGATGCAAATTGATGTATAGTTGATCCGAATGCTGCAGGTGCTTGTAGATGCTCCTAAACGTCTCCTGTGTCGACCGCAGGTGATCAAAGCAATAATGGTGTGTAGTAAAGGCGGATCCAGCACTCAAAATTAAAAGTTCCAAGTTTTATTTAGGTCATGTTAAAACAAAGGTAAAACAAAGAATCCCGGGACACTAATTTTGAGTGCTGGATCCGCCTTTACTACACACAATTATTGAATAAATTTTGCTGCATACTATGTAGCAGGTTTAATTATTTGTTATTTCTGACATGCTCATGAGACAGAATTCTCCAGACACGTGTCTTAGTCTTAAAGGGGTTATCCTGGGACCCCCCCCCCCCCCCAAAAAAAAAAATCCACAGAACCACAAGCAAACACCTTTAAGCATGGCACCTTGTCGTCTGAGTGGCCAGAAACATAATTTTGTGTTACTCACGGCACCACGATGTAGTGCCAGAGCCGCTTGTCATCTACCGGTAATGAGGCGGGACTTGCAGTTTCAGTGTGCGCTATAAAACGACATGTCCCGGCATCTTCTTCTTTGCCCTGTCCTTCTCCATCTCTGCCCACAATCTGCATGTGATTGGTAGTGTCTTGCCGAGAGCAGAGTGGAAGAAGGGGGCTGGCTTAATTCTTCAACAGTGCCACAGTGCCAGGCCCCTAGCGATCATGTGATTTGATGACACGCCGACACGAAGACCTACCTCGTCACGTGGTTCCTGTGTCGACCCTATTCACTGCTGAATAAACTACAGGAATTCCTGGAACACGTGACTGTGTTCTCAATCGGCAAATGGGCACACTTTAACAAGAGTAGAAGTATATTAGTAAGTTACTCATTATACTGTAGAGTAATTGGATGATTGGCAAATAATTTTAGGGCACTGGATAACCCCTTTAAAAGTCTGAGTCCTCTAAAATAAGTGATCCATATATCGCCTAGTGAAGACAAGAGGAAATTAGCGGATAATGAGTGGTTAGAAAGTGCACTTCCTGCTATGTAAGGGGCTGTTTACATGATATTTTTTGTTAATGTTTCGCGTTTACGCCAGGAAAGCTTCCGGCGTACGTCCTAACCGTGTTCATAGGGCTCCATTGTCAGACGAAGGTCAAAAGGGTGTTCATTTGGTCTCCATCTGGCTGGTATATGTTAGTATTCGGCCAAAAAATAGGTACAGATAGTATAGTATATAGTATAGTATATAGTATAGTATAGTGTAGTAGACTGTTATGCTATCCTGCGGAGTCCAGTAAAAAATATATACATTAAACGTATACTATTTTCGAGAATGGTAGCCTATGGGTAACGGATGCTACTGTATGGCATCCATCCCAAGCATCGATTAAACAGCTTTTCATGACGTATCTGTTAAAGGAATGACATAATAGCCTATAGATGACGGATGTGTTAAACAGATGCCATATAGTGGCATCTGTCACCCGTAGGCTATAATGGTATCCGTTTAACGGCTACATCATGAAATCGGTTGAGAGTTCATGATGTTTTCATTAAACGGATCCCATTATAGCCTATGTATGATTGATGCCTCTGTTAGGCTACGTTAAGTACTTCTTGGGGAGTGTATCCCCGGAATACAGCATGTGATGAAGAAAAAAATAAACATTTCTTGTGAAAAGCTCCCGACGTATATGTCAAGCATATGTCAAGCATAGGCCAAAAATTGTGATGTGAATATCCTCTTAGTGAAATCACAACTAGAAGGTAATTTGAACGCCGCTATATTATGCATATGTGTGGTACGGTCTGTAATATAGCACCCATAGCATTATATGGGACCATATTACCTCTGTGTGCCTTTAATGTTGTTGATTTATTTGTCTCATGGATTCTGAGAGTCCCTAAGAAAAAATATATATTCTCCCAGAATTTTTTCTTCTAGTGGAGCATATGGTGCCTCACATAGGCATCATATGGCGGCACACAGAGTGCCTATAGATCATAAGGTAGACTCAGTAGCCCATGTGCCGCCATACAGGGTCCATGCACATCGCATTGCTATGTATATGAGACCTTAAGGATACATTACAACACAGTTTGAGATAAAAGGTAGGTCAGCCAATATACTGTAGATATCTTTACGTTTTTGCCTAGCACATTATTAGTATCTGGACTTCAATATATCATAGGGAATGTAACTACTCACCTACACTAGGTTAGAGACCTTGGCTGTTTGGGCCGATTGTCTCTGTACTAATTATTTTGATTTTAATGGTGCTGGTGCCAACCAGCATTAGTACACTTTACGCCTTGTAGCAATATAAACATAAAACTGAACAAACACATGGTACATACAGGCGGAACACAAAATGAAAACATAGCTTGTAATTTAAAAATTGCATTTAATTCATATGAATGTTATCTAGTCATTCAGCCTTGTAGCATACATTATTTACTAGAAGGACAATATACCGGTAAGTAGGCTTGTTACATGTTGAGATGCTCAGAGAAGGAATATGAGAAACGCTCTTAAAGGTACAATGGTATGCAAGAGGTAAAATTAGAGGTTGCTCCTCACATGATCTCAATCTCTGTTAAGAGAAGAAATCTAAGACACATGGTTGTCTGTTGTAAGTAAAACCTTTTGTTCAGTTAAATTACTTTACTTTTCCTCATTGCCGTCTACATGGAAAGATTGTACCAATTTTCTGGAGTACAATCAATGAAGACTCGGGCTGTGGAGCCTTGATTCTGCTTTCTACTCTTGTTGAAAGCTCCTTTCATCTTGAACTCTTGTGATGCCTTATGTTTTTAGAAAAACTTGTCTTGTAGTATAAAAATTAAAGCCAAAAGATTAAAGGTGGGTGACGTGGATGAGGAATGGATGCTATCAGCAGCAAGATGTTGAGATGTCTTCAGAAATTTTCACATAGCATTGTCACGTCAATTAGAGGATACAAGGAACATTACTCTCAGGCACCATAACATTTAATTCAGGGATGCCTACATTGTTAGTGTGGTTCTGATAATTAGGTTGAAAATGAGTATTGACAACGCAAGAAAGAAACCGTAGTGTAGATCCTGTGTATATTGTTCTTGAGGAAAGTAGATGGGTTAAAACATTTCCCATTTGTGATAATAAGATCAATGCCAAAGAAGTCATTGTAATTCAGGACGTTTATCATATCCATGGCCATTGATGCTTGGGGTTACAGTATATTATTATAACAATATATTGACAACCCCATATAAGCAACGACACATAAACACATTCTCTATATGGATATTTTCAGACAATTTTATATATATATATATATATATATATATATATATATTTGAATCGTAATGCAATAAAATGAACTCTACATTTTTTTGAGCCAAAGCCAGAAGTGGATCCAAAAGGAAGGAAAGTTATAAAGAAAAGACTAATGTGACTCCTTTCTTTTGTGTCAAGTTCTGTATTTGGCTCAAAAAAACTGCCAGAAAAACTGCATCAGAACTGTGTGTGTGTAATCCTGGCCTAAAGCTACAAAAAATTCTTGGAACCATCATCTAACCATTAATGACATAATAATGATATCATCCTATATAGGATCTATATGAACTATTGTAAAAAAAAAAAATATTAATTTGTATGGTGAGATGGCTTTGTCTGGCAGGATTAAATTGCCCATCTCATTCTATGGTTGTTAGTATGAGAACCCACCCAAAGCATACAGTTCTGGTCAGGGGCATAGCAATAGCATGTAGGCACTGGTGCCTGTCTCTGCCAGATAAGGAGACATCAGTATTATAAATAGCACAGGCTAAGTAGCACAGGGTAAGTAGAGGCCCTGTTACTAATCTGGCATCGGTGCCCAGGAGGGAGCCGTTGAGCCTCTGTTTGTGGTAGTTATTGCTACACCACTGCAAAACAATATGAAAATTGTAGAATATGACAACTTTTTGGTAGAAAAGGCTGTAATATCAATGGACTGAACTCTATAACTGTTTTTTTTTTACACAATTAAATCTCCACTTAAAGGAACAAAGTACTCGAGTGTGTTACTGTATGATTTAGCTAACACACGTTATGCTGCTGTCCATATACTGAAAGGTAAAGCAGAAGGTTAAGACATATGCCTATATATATATATATATATATATATATATATATATATATATATATATAATTTATCTTCATGTTTATAATCTTAGTTGATGAAACATTCATGCTTCTGATCTTTAACACGTGACGTATTAGATAATTACCCCTTTCCCTTTATTTTGGGAAACGGCCCCCAATTCTGTTCCTGAAAGAGCTCCTCTTGTGTGTGTGCAGTCTTGTTTTTACAACCATTGAAGACACTTTCTAAAAGATTTAACTCTCCCTTAAATCATCCCATATTTTGGAAGGAAGTTTCAATAGGAAAACCTGGCCTCATTTTCATGAAAAAAGATCTATTGGGATAAAACTCTTTGCCATCACTAATGACCGTTTACCTATCTGTGGCACTTTCAATAATGGCAAGTAAACGGTGGCCGTGTTGGATAAAGCTTTGCAGAGCTGCTGGTTAAATCCTCTTGTGTCGTCTTTATATCCAAAATGGAAGCTGCAATGCTATATAAGTCAATTAAAGCATTAGGTAATCTAATTGTGCTACAGCCACAAAGTAGCTTAAAAGCTGCACTGCGAGTGAATAGTACACGGGCGCTTCCCAACCCCCTTTAGTTTGGCTCTACCCCCATGGTCTTTATGAAAAAGGCGAATGGAGAAAATACACAGAAGGACAACAATAGACCCAGAGGGACTTGCTCATGCAGATGTTGGGAAAGCCAGTATTCCTAGCCAGAGGGCAAGAAATACTTTGTGCATAGGACAGATCTGTACGTCTGTAATATAATCAACAAAGTGAAGGGGGGTGGGAGAGTCTTGCCAGCACTGAAATTTTGGAATTTGTTTTGCCTTCAGCAAGTCTCTCAATCTTGTCTCTGTTCATTAGTTGTGGGGGGAAAACTGATCAGCAGAAAAATTGTGCAATTAAAGTTACTTATCCTGCAGACATTGATGTGTGATTAACATTCTTCCATATTGCTTTCATTAGCTGCTTTGTTCAGTGCAAATGTGAATGGAAAGCAAGCAGGTAATCTGCAAAACTTTATGCCACGAAATATATATATATATATATATATATATATATAAAAATATGTATATATATATATATATATGTAAATATATATCTATATATGTATTCAAAATAAATATATACGTATATAAATATAGATGCATACTGTGTGTGTGTGTGTGTGTGTGTGTGTGTGTGTGTGTGTGTGTGTGTGTGTGTGTGTGTGTGTGTGTGTGTATATATATATATATTTTTTTTTTTTCAAATACCTGTTTTTTAATAAACAAGTCTCATTAAATGTTTTATGTGTGTGTATATGTGTATACGTGTGTGTGTGTGTGTGTGTGTGTGTGTGTGTGTGTGTGTGTGTGTGTGTATATATCTATATATATATAGATTAGATAGATAGATAGATAGATAGATAGATAGATAGATAGATAGATAGATAGATAGATAGATAGATAGATAGATAGATAGATAGATAGATAGATAGATAGATAGATAGATAGATAGATAAATAGATAGATAGATATTTTTAATTTATTTTTTAACCAGAGGTCAGAAATATGAATTGAATTATGTTTGAAAAAGTTAGTTACAAATTTATTTAATAAAGGGAGAGATTTACTAAGCAAAATTCAGAATTCAATAGTTTTGGAAAGTGTCTAAATAAAGGGTAGCTTGTTGGCTAAGAGAAGTGGTAAAGTGTGGCAACTAATGGCACGTGCGATTTGTTTACTGCAGAATATCTGTATAAAATACATCAGCTATTAGATGGCATAAGAAGAAAAGTGTCCAGCGAGTTGCACAAAATTTACCATACAATATGTACCATTTTCCAAAAATGTACAAAATTCTCAACCTGTTTCAAATTTATTATGTGTTTTAGAAATTTTTGACACTGACTTCAACAGTTTTTAAAAGGGTAAAGATAAAGGGGTATGGCTAAAATACATCAACGTGTATATGTACATTAACTATCAGGCCTATCAAGTTGCACCATGTTGATACATTTGATATAGTTTGCACTATTAATACTGTAAATTCATGCATCCTACAACACTATTGATAAATCTCATTCACTATGTTAAGTTTATATTACATGGAGCCTGGAATGTGAACATTCTTGATAAATTAGAGTTCGTATTCTTATAGAAATCAAACTAAATGCAATAATAAATTGACGTCCAACTTGCTGTATTTACCATATTTTGTAGGCATAAATTGAGATGGTGAACCTCTTTGACTCCTGAATAACATATAATATAAACTTTGTCCATTATTTGTCTCACCTATTATTATTTTGCAGCAAAATATTTTTTTTGTAGAAGGAAAATCTGTATAGTGCAATGTATGCAAAGTGCTGGTTAAAGTCATAAAATCCATCCATACGTCTCTTGTCTTTTTTCAGATCTGTGGTTTGCAGCTGACGCCAAAGTATATGTGATTTAGAAGCAGATCATTTTTCTCAGGAAATGCATTTCAACCATATAAATAAATATTGATTTAATGGGTAAGTGTACATTGTCAATGCCATTAAGACATGTTAATTATGCATTCTATAGTTTAGCTATGACAGTGATGCTTGAATTTACTAAGCAGAAACTTCTAACTTTTCTGATACAAAGACTTTCCTCCCTACAAATTATAATGTTCTACAGTTAAAATTTGTATTTGTTCTGTGGACAATACTTTAGGTTTAAATATATTTAGCAGTGATGTAAATTAGTTATCAGACTGTGTGATATTGCAAAATGGGTTCTAAAATATTCCTCAAACAACCCTGCGAATCCAGATCGGTACTGGCCATAACTGGATTTGTGATTGTGAACATGTGAAGTCATGTTCTCATCTGTTTTCTCTAACCCAGGGGGCCAAATGTACATGGAGCTGTACTGTCAGGTTGAGTGGCATGATTTACCATTTGTCGTCCAACGTAGATTATTAGCTGCTAGTAATGGCTTTTAATGCGAATGTTCTCTGTGTTCAAAGAAAATTGAAGATACTGGAACACTACCACTAAGCGGCCATTTTGGATACTATGAGTGAGAAGGGGAGCAATGCTACTTTACCCATGTTTCTTCTATCAATACCCATCCTACAGTTTAGACCACTAACATTGTGCTCATTTCTGGAATTTGTAACCCAGATTTGATATGTATTTTTACTTATATTTCAGCTCTCTTGAAGATGCACTGGACACCAGAGCATGCCCAGCCCCTGAACCAGTGGCCAGAGCAGCACCTCGATGTCTCTTCAACTACTTCATCTCCGGCACATAAAACTGATGCCTTTCAAAGTAGTCGACAAAGACTGAATTACGCTTGGGCAAACGATGACATATCTGCACTGACTGCTTCTAACCTCCTGAAGAGATATGCAGAAAAGTACTCTGGGGTCTTAGAATCACCATATGAGAGAGCACCACTGAGTACCTACACAGATGGGGCTTTTGGACCTGTTAATGGACAGAAGAGTGACCTTGAAACTTGGCAAATGTCACATGGGTCTGATAGTTCCTATACAGTAAACTCTATACATGATAGTTTGGCTGGCTCCAAATCAGGCAATGGACACATTGGGTTGGGCAGCCCAACAATTGCATCTGGCAATTTGCCTGAACCACTTTATCCTGGTAGTACATGTGGAGCACCTAATCCTGCAAGTGGTCTTGTGGCACCTCAGGATTATACCTCAACTTATAGTGGCACATACCTCCCATCTGGATATTGCGGCCAACCCACTGCAGCACTTCCAGCAAGCCACCCATCATCTCTCCATAGCTCAGGACTTCAGCCAACACATTCTTCACCAGCTTTAGTTCATGGATATAGTTCTTCTGGCACAATATACAACTACAGCTCAAGCAGCTACCCAACCCAACCTGGATATGGAGGGATGCATCCAGCACATCCTTCTGGTTATCTTCCTTCAGGTATTGCTGCACCTACACCACTTCCACCTCATACAGCATCATCAAGACTTACTGTGGTCCCTGGATACACGTACCAAAGTTCTAATTTAGCGCCAATCTCAGTCTCTCCACTGAGCACAGAGTCAAGCAGTGCCCTGAAAAGGAAAGCTTTTGATATGGCACCGGAGGAAAGTGAAGGAAAATATAGAAAATACAGCTATGAACAACCAAAGACTACCTCGGATTCATCATTTCAGATGTCTGACAATGTACCAAATGAATGCAGAGGAAATGGCTTCAGTCGCAATGGTGAAACCACTCAGATGCCCTTTAAACCTGGAAAGCATGCAGCCGCAGAAGAAGAACAAATAGGAAAGTACAGCAGTCAGTCGATGAAGGCAATGATTTCACCTACATACAATGAAGAGGTCCCTTTAAGATCTGGTGAAACATTTGGTAAGTTCACACCACCAGTAATAAATGGTGAACGGAGGGGGAATGTACAAGGACATGTCTTTACACAGAGAATACAGATTTCAGGGATTAAACCACCAGGATTTTGTAACCCATCAGATGACCAGTTAAAAAATGTGGATCCTCTAATTTTAGAACTTGTCAATGATGAAATTGTGGACTGCGGGCTCCCAGTGCAGTGGACTGATATAGCTGGCCATGTATCTGTAAAGGCGGCAATTGAAGAAGAATTAGTGTGGCCTATTTTAAGACCTGGTGCATACACTGGAGCCAACAGACCTTCAAAAAGTATTTTACTGTTTGGCCCTTCAGGTTCAGGAAAGACCCTCTTGAGCAGGTGCATTGCAACCCAGCTGGGGTCTACATTTCTGAAAATCAACAGTGCTATACTTGTCTCTAAATGGAAGAACAAGAGTGAAAAGGTTTTGCAGACTGTGTTTTACATGGCAAGCTGTCATCAGCCTACTGTGGTTTTTATTAGTGAAATTGATCTCTTACTTTCTGCGCATATCAGTGAGGAAAATACTCACCTCAGTAATCTGAAGTCCCAACTACTCTCCTTCTTGGATAGCATAGCTACCTCATCTGATGATAGCATTATCTTTATTGGAACTTCACAGAGGCCGGATGATGTTGATGAAGCTGCTCACCATAGGTTTGCCAAGCGGTTTTACATATCTCCCCCTGATAATCTAGCAAGAAGGCAAATCCTACATCACACTTTGGCTCAACAAAACTACTGCCTTAGTGAAAGGGAAATGGCCCTACTGGTTCAGCACACAGAGGGCTACTCTGGCAATGAGCTGATTCAACTCTGCCAGCAAGCTGGAGCAAATCATCTCCATGGTATTTCAGGTCAACTTCAACCGACATCCTACAAAGACTTTGAGGGGGCGTTCTGTAAACTGCGAGCTGGTACTTCCCAAAAGCAATTAGACTTATATGTGGAATGGAATAAAATGTATGGCTCAAGACATTAACTGTGGAATGAAATCAGTTTAATTCCTTGACATAACACTGGCATTGTTTTTGTTTTTTTTCTTAGGGTGCGTGTGTTGAGTCCTTAACATGAGTGGAGACCTTAAAGAAGTGTTTCTATCCCTGTAAACTTAAATGTGACAATTTGATGTTGAGTGATGGGCATCTTTTTTACACGTGCACGTGTATATATATGTATATATATATATATGTGTATATATATATATATATATATATATATACACATATATATATATACACATTCACATATTTGTATAGTAATGTTCACACCATGAATGTTTTTGAAAAAAAAAATCAAAACTTTTGATTTTGTTTTTACATATGGAAACCTGTAAAAAAAAATGTAGCTCTTCACTGTACTCAGGATATCTTATATATATTGCCAGATGATGGCAGTGCCACTGTAGTTTGGTGATTATGAATTAAGATGTTCTGCAAGTATAACATGATCTCAAGGACTTTTTCCACTGGCTCGTCACAGCCGGTCTGTTCACATGTAAATGTTTTGATCAGCAGAAAATGATAGCCCCTTCATGGCACTTTGGGGAGCCCAGTTCATACTTGTCATAGATTAGGTGACCAGAAACAGCAATCGATTGCGTTGTACAAGGCTCAAGAACCAACAACTAAGAAGGGATGGAAAGAAAAGTACACTGCTAGCTAAGTATAGGAACCATTTGTATTTCTTTTTTTAACTTGTTTTTTTGTTCTTCATGTTTATTTCGAAATACTCAGGAAACGTTTACTTCCAAAAAGAATGTTTATAGGACTCATTTTCAAGATTTGAATTAGAGACCATAAAGTACTTGAAGTTATTACCAGGATTGAATGTATTGCCAGTTCTTTCACTCCAGTTATCAGGAACAAAATGTCCTACAAAGGTTTTTACCCGGTTCTAATTTTTTTCTTAATTATTATTATTTCATTGTTACTGTAGTGTTTATGGAGTAATGTGATTTCAAAATGTGTCAGTAGCACGGTAGATTGGAACACATTGTCAGTACCACTTTTTGGATAATATTTGCTATGTTTTTTAGGTCAGAATTTCACATATGTCTTTTTTTGTTGACAATGTTTACAGCTGTGATATAGTTTAATTTGATAACTAGACAAAGAGAAATACATAGTCTTCCCCACAACTGATCCAACATCAGAGCTTACTTCCATCCAACTAAAAGAATTAAGCCCTTTTATTCTTCAGAAAAGGTTCCCTAATATTGAGTGTTTTGGTTTATTACACACAATGGAAGAAGCCATTTTTGAGCCATACCAATGTTCAGATAACTGATTCAGTACACTTTGTTGCATGGCTAGGCTTCAAAATGGCTGCCCTCATTAAGGGATCATGTATCAATTGGCATACGACAAAAAATAAATGGAGTAAATGCATCAGAAAAAATGGCAGGCTTTTTGTATGCCATATTTTTCAACATTTTATTCAGTTTTTTTCTTCAACTAATGACAGCCCCAAAAGTTAAAAAAAAAGCTATATGCTTTCGTCCAGGTGAAGTTGCAACATATTTATGAAGTATCCTATGACAAGTATGTTGTAGATTCTTAGAAATCACAGATAAATTGAATGTTTTATACAAACAATGTGATTGATACTTGACCATATTTATGTGAAGGTGATAAGCAGTGGTGCAACGTGAAGCTCCTGGGCCCCAATGCAAAATCTATAACAGGACCTCCCAACTATCACACATAATTTATAGTACTGGTCTCCACCTATGGGACAGAGGATCCCTCTGGAACGCTTTAGGCTCCAGGGCCTAGCTGCGACCGCAACCTCTACACCCTCGAGAGCTACATCCCTGGTTAAAAGCATGAGTGGAAACATATCTCATTCATATTATGCACAAAATACAAAGGTTACAGTATGTCTTTTAATTTATTTATAACAAGTTATAATACATTAGTTTACTAGATGAAAAATGTTTAAAAGCATCTTTTTGTTAAATGACCAAAGAACTCGTAGTGTTTAGGTAAAGATGAATGTAAAATACCAAAGTGTTTAGGGATAGGGATAATTGTTCATTACACTGAATGCCAAATTACAGAACTGTCCACCCATATTTACTATATACAGTGTTCATTCTTCTTAACAGATTGTTTACTGATCACTGGTGGTCTTGTTTGTCTGTTTATGTATGCCTCATTTTCATGTGAAAATGTGTTCTCTTTAAACCAAAGTTTGTTAGCGAATAATATTTTGAAATATTGTAATAGAAAGTTCTATTAGTTTTATAGTACATATTTAATCGGTTGCCTCCCGCCTTCTCTGTAACTCAGTCTGGAGTCAAAAATTATTAAAATTATACTTTGTTTTAATTTTGATTTAAACCAAAGATGCTAAAAATTTCATTTTGTACAGTTCAACTTTATAATGGGTTGCGATGTAATGTATGTATAATATTCTGCCTAATGTGGGTAAAATTTTGCAATGTGCTATGCTGTTCATTTACATTCAGGGACTGTGCACGGCTCTTGAGGTTCAAACTTTTCATGTTGGTAAGCCTATGACTGACTCCATTGTAGTGCGTAGTATGTTGGCAGCACACCAAATCTAGATAAGCTGGTCCTATTAACAGTAGTGTGTTGTAGTGTCATTTTTAAAAAATGTCAATGTACAAAAAACCTGGACCATGCCAAAATTCATATCAATGTAAATTTTAGGATAGCAATTTATAATGTCACAACATATTCAGATCACATATCTGTATCTGTCCTACTAAAATCTAGTGTTAATAATTGAAGTCTATTCACTTACAACTTCTGGTGACCATCATTTCTCCAGCATGTCCTGTCTTCAATTTGGGTCTTCTCAATGTCATTTTCATGATTTCTATCTAAGTAACCATTTAACTTGTTGGTAGAGGTCCTCTTATTTTTCCTTCAGCTCTTCCACCTGTAATTGTCTTTCCCAATAAGCTGGATCTTCAAATGATCTATCTAAAATAGAATAGCGTTCCCATTTCAGATCACATACTACATCTGTACCAGGCCTACTTGGATGCATACATGTATTACCAATTGGCAGTAAGACCATATCTGTTCAACAATGATTATTTAAAGGGAAAATCCAGTCAAAATATTGGCCACCAGCTTTACTTACTGAAGAGATATTCAGTCAAATGAAATGTGTGAGAAGATCACATTTTTGAAGTCCGTGATCTTGGACCACCACTGATTTCCATAATGAAAGGATCTATTCAGCGCTCAAACTCCTTTGGCACTGCTAAGACATTTGATAATGGAAATACTGAAATGGAAGATACTAAAAATGTTGTATCACATTTTCATAATAGAAATCTATTGGCAATCCCAAAGAGAATTTATCTGTCTATAGAGCCATTTAATTTAATTTAATGGCAATCAGTGTTGGTTCCAGATCACAGAATTCACCAATATGGTGTTCTCACATAGATCTATGACATACCAGAAGTTAATTTTGACCGGTTTCTCCTTAGTCCCTTGTGACATTTGATGTACACTATATGTACGTTATAGTCGGGAAGGGAGGAATATGGAGAGGACTCACGGGCTGTGCCCACTCCTTGCGCCAAGGGTATCAGCTGTATGTTACAGCTGACATCTCGCCCTAACAACTCGGATCAGAGATAACACCTATTCTGGCTGTTTAACCACTTATGGTAAAAGCACAAAAAACGGCAATATATAAGTATTGCGTAAGTATTGCAGTGTATTGTGCAAGCAATCTAACAATCGCATGTTTAAGTCCCCTAGTAAAAAGAAAACATTTGTTGAATAAAGTTTTAGGAATATAGAAGAAAAATATTAAAAGTAAAAAAAAAAAAACACCAATTCTTCCATTAAAGTAATGTAAACAATGGGAAAAAAAAACTTTGTATATACACATCCGTAAATCTCCGAACTCCTATAATATAACAATATTTAAGCCACAGGTTGAATGTTGTGAAAAAAAAAGGCAACATTTTTTTATGGTCACCTTACCTACCAAAAAATGGAATAAACCGTGATCAAAAACTTGAATTTACCCTAAAATAATACCAAGAAAATCTACAGCGCGCCCCTCACACAGCTCTATTGATGGAAAAAGTAAAACGTTATGGGTCTCAAAATATGGAAACACAAAACAAATTTTTTTAAAAAAAATTTCTTTTTATTTTGTAAAAATAGTAAAAGATTTAAAAAAAAAAAACAACTTATAAATTTTGTATCACAGGAGTCATATTGACCCGCAGAATAAAGTTAGCATGTCCTTTTACCGCCCGGTAAATGACGTAAAAATTAAACCCAAAAAACAATGGAGTAATTGCTATTTTTTTCCATTTCTCTCACAAAATTATTTGTAAAGGTTTCCTAGTACATTATATAATACCATAAATAGTGCCATTCAAAATTACAACTTGTGCCACAAAGAAAAGCCTCCTATGGCTTTGTTGATGAAAAATAAAAAAAGTTATGGCTTTTGGAAGGCAGGGAGGAAAATACTAAAGTAAAAAAATAAAAATGAAAAATGGCTGCGGTGGTAGAGGATAAAGAAGTTGACCCAAACCCTGTCCATATAATATATATGGATGTTAGAACACTAAATCAGATATTTGCTAACAAGCAGCCGCTCTCGATCTGACGGACTCAAGCCTTCCATGTAATACTACATTTACCCTACAGTGGCCACTGCAGGGAAAATGTCTGGCTAGCTTCCCCAACAAAGTCATCTGATCATTGCAGAGGCTCCCATATTGAAGGGGTTATCCGTGGTAAAGATACAGTAAGGAAACCTTATGTTCGTTAGTTTTTGCATAATATAGAAATATTTATGTCATAAATTCCTATGTTTCATAGATTGCAAAGAAAATAAAACATATTACAGTCATCCCATAAAACAACGAACAATCGTACAGTACACATTCACATTCAAAGTATTCATACGGGGTAGGGGACTAGATCTTATATTGGAACATTCACTTCACATTAAACCCCGTGTAAATTTAATACTTCTTCTACACTTATTTAGCAGAAAACCATTAGTAACAAGCCTCATAATCCTAATTTAGTAGTCACGCACTGTTTAACCAAACTATCTATAAATCCATTACAAACCCTTCATTGTCAATGTATGCCTCCTCGTACATTCACATGGTTTAATTACAGCATGGTAAAATTCTTTGACAATCGGGTTTAGGATTGCTTTGTGTTAATGTATTGCCCCCTTCATCAACAATAGTAATCTCACACTGTTAGGGTGCCCCACCATAACTAGGGCTGTTCCCCTTGAAACCCATCTCTTTTTTTTTTGGTGCCAAAGTAATTTTCTCTTAACTACCTCAAGTAAAGGAATGTTCCTGCAGACGCCATGATTGTTAATAATGTCTCATTGATCCCTGATAAAGACATGCGTCTTCTCATAGCCATTGGACAACTGTTGGGGTTAATCATTCAGGAGTTTATGACTTAATGGAACCTTTTAGAACCAGAAGAGAAGTAAGATATACACGACCTATTTATATTGGTTTGTGAAAGCCTTTCACAAACTCATGTACAAGAATGCCATGGGGTTCTGATACCACAGAGAGGGCATTAAAGACATTTGAAGGATGGGCAATCATTTCATTAGACCTCTTGAGGGGCATTGGATCTAATATCTGTATTCACTTTTGATGCAATGAAGCCAAAAAAACTGAAGTATCACAATGCTTTGAGACACTATACCCATGTAGGAGGTCCGTAGGACAGGTCTAGCTTTTTATCTATAGTTTGGAGAAGATAACTGTAGTAATGTGATGAGGAAATAGAGAAGTTGTAGCCTTAAATTCATTAATATGACACATAGGTTAATATTTTCCATCAAACTTTTGCCTCTTTTCTGCTAATTTATACACAAACCCCATTGTGTTTTAATTACTTTCTGAGACTTTTCTAAAACTCTAAATTGAATATTTCCATTTACAAGTATTTAGCTTATCTCCCTATTGTTTTAACAGAGCATTAACTGGTGTAGTACTGTTAACAATGAATTGGCAAATGATCGCTGTTGATTTCAGAACAATCTAATATTAGAACATATAACAAATTTCCAAATGAAATAAGTGTACCATCATCTCTTGCATTAGGCTATAGGAACACTGCAATGAACGTCTGCCCCCTATGGCCCATTTGATATTCCAGACTAACGGCTGGGAATAATGCTTAATGTAAACATGTTATTTAGGCTTAGTGGTGGCCCCAACCTAGCAATTGTAACAAGCACACGTTTTACTCTGAGCCATCTATCTGATCATGTAAACCTTGGACAAACATTGTTTTATACCATTTCCATAATGTGTCTCCTTATACTGTATATCTCACCATCCTCCCACTCAAATTAAATCTAATGAATGAGTGATACATACCCAGTAAAATCCACTTAATTCTCTAATAGAGTGGTTTGAGCCTTGGATTTGGCTCAGGAAATGAATGCATCAAAATAAAGAATTCTCCATCGACATAAAAAGGATTATCTTGCAGTGAAATACAAGCTTTCTGTGTTACTCATGGGGTTGGTGTGTGAAGCATACCGCTTACAGACAATACTCTCTTTGTGGATGTAATTATTTCCAACTGTTTTAGGCTAACGCTACTAAATCTGTTCTAGAGACCCCCCTATTCCTTCTGACAATATCACCTTGTTTATTCTCACATTGGTTTGCATCTTGCATTTTTGGGAATTTGAGTTCTTTTTTTTATTTAGTGAATGCTGTTCTTCTATTGAGACTTTCAATCCGGACCAGTTGAGACACTGTCTCAGACATTAGACATGCACACTCGACTAGCGATACACATCGTTCTTCTTCCCACTTATTAATTACTTGTGAAATACTAGCACTGTCTAAAACTACCACGGCACTGTAATTCCTCAGCCACATCCCTGTAATGGTGAAGGAATAAATTGTATAAATGTGTTAAAAATGACTCATATAGTAAGACAAAGACTGTTTCAGAATGTAACTGACCCATGGCTGGATGACATTCCTAGATTGGTCTATGGCTGTTATCAGAACTATAATATCCAGACTGATTGCATGATAAAAGTTTCTATTCTGCCCATATATACCCATGTAAAAAGAATTTATGTACATTGCTGTCATTACTTGATAATATTCTAAAGAAATTCTTAAAGGCTATGTACAACTTTGAAAACAATAAATAAAAAAAACAAAACAATGTATCAGTGTGATTGGTGCAACTTTCTAATTACTTTTTATGAAAAATAATTGTAACTTTTTTAGATACAGCTGCAATTTATCCTGAGACCTGAATCCGTCAGGACAGCGGGACTGACGGGTTTGGTGACAGCGGGTCCTGCATGTCTCTGTTATGAACTTAGATGTGACCGATAACAGCTCGATCCTGCGTGTCAGAGACATGCAGGACCCGCTAACACTGAACCCGTCAGTGCCGCTGTCCTGACGGATACAGGTTTCAGATCTAGATACAGCTGCTCTGTATACAGAATACCATGCAGCTGTATCTGAAAAAGGAAAAATTATTTTTAATAATAATAATAATTGTATTCAAAGGTGTACATAACCTTTAAGGGTCATGGTAACAACGCCAAAAATTACACACAGGGACAACAAATTCTGGTTTTCATATAGCAACAAAACTATTGATGCTGCCTTTACATGAACTGATGCAAAACAGGAAATAAATGGCTGCATTGATTTGACAAAGAAATAGTGTACCAAAGTAAAGACTCCTGGGGCATGTATGTAGTCTTTGTCCATTGTGGAAGGAGATGAGAGTTTTAAACAATAGAAGTGCAGAGCAAAACTTCAAAGTGATGACAAGTGGGTGTTGGAGGCTTGATACCAATATATTCTTTCTGAATATTTTGTCCGGTTACTACATAGGGACTATAACTCCCAGAAAGCTCTGGAAGGTATTTAAAGTTGTACTTCTACATTTGATATCATTTACATATATTAGAGGATAGTTCAATAGCAATTCTCTATACCAGTGTTATTCCTGAAAATCCTTCTATTAGCAGTGGAAGAATTCCAAAAACATCACAGGATAGCGTAACAGCAGATCTGTGAGCAAGCTAGAGATTGTTTTATGGCTGCCTATACCAGTGGTCTCCAATCTGTGGCTCTCCAGCATGATAGTTATTGTTTTTTATACTTTGCATCTGTTCTGCGTATTACAACCAATACATTTAAAAGAAGGAGAAGTCACTATAGAAGCAATTGTCCTATTTCTGATTATTTTATTGTTTTTGTGGCCCCGTTAAAGAGAACCTGTTATGTTTTGGGGTTTTTGAAACCACAGATATCCCCTTATACCTGGCGTCCTCTCGATTCCAGTGCAGTAATTTTAATTTTTTTTTGGCCCTCCCTTTGTCCTACTACTGCCTCCGCTCTGCTTGGTTCCTAATATGCTAATTTTGAGTAAAGGTACAGGGAGGAGGAGACCTCATCCCTCCTCAGTAGGCGTCACTGTGACACTGTCCAATCTGAGCGGACAGCCTCACAGTGATGCAGAAGACCGGCTCTGATTGGACAGCGTCACAGTGATGCAGGAGGCAACGCCTACTGAGGAGGGATGAGGTCTCCACCTCTCTGTGCCTTTACTCAAAATTAACATGCTAGGCACGAAGCGGAGCCAGGACAATGGGGGGGGGGGGCAAAAAAAACAATAATTACAGCACTTGAATAAAAAGGACACCAGGAATAAGGGGAGGTATGTGCTTAAAAAAATCTATATATTAAAAAAGATCCTCTTTAAGAAAAACCTATCCAGCAACATTAATACTTTATAAGCTGAAAATTAGACGGGACTCTACCTTAAGATAGGTCATCAATGTTTGATCAATGGGGGTCTGACCGCAGGACTCTGCCGATCATCAAAATGAAGAGTGCTCCTCTGTTTTAGCCCCAGAAAACTGTTAAAGACATCTAAATGGATGCTACTGCTACAGGCTTTGTAGACCTACTTGAAGCACTTCACATATGATCTAATTCATGTTGTCGTTATCATTCTGTGAATCTTTAGAAAACCGCATGCATTTGAATTTAACTTTCCCTTTAGAAGATACTTTGTCCTGATATATAAAACCATGTCTCATTCTCTATGTTGTTGGATGTCGCTACAAACGCTGGTGAGTTTCTTTAAGAGGGTCAATAAGGATACACCACAAAAAACCCACAGGAACTCCCAACTTTATATTCAAAACAGTCAGAAATAATCCATTGTTCACTGAATGTATTAACCAACATGTTCTCCTCATACGATCTTATCATCACAATCTATCTTAGTAATTGCTGGCCAGCTATTGAAGAAGTACATTTTCCAAAAAGTGGTACTGTGTTTAATGTAAAGGTTTTCATCTGACCGTGTCACATCTTCTGTAACCATTTCTACCTCATTTTGCAAAGTATTGTACATGAAGTATTTATTTCATGTCCTTTTAATGTTGGGATACTCTTGAGCTGTGATGGTCTACCTCAAAAATACTGTATTTTAAAAGGAAAAAGTATTACGCAGTATTAAAGAAATTATGTGAACTTTCTCCATGGCTGCTGTTTTTTTTATTCTTTTTTTATTTTATACAAATTGTGAACACTTCAAACATACCTGCAGTTTATGTGCTTAAAGGGATTGTCTCATCAGAGCCACATCCAGGCAGACATTTACACATTTCTAATGTACAGTAGTATTACATGGCAGCCATTTAGATGTATGGCCATCCCTGTAATTAATGGACAGCTTGTGTCCGCCAGAGTAGGAACCGCTCTCCATTCTGGCTCATAGAGGGCGTTCCCGAGGGGTATTGAGACAACCCCCAAAATAAATTCTCCAGGCAAAACTACTAGACTGTGTACATACCCTGGAGGGACAAATAATAAAAAAGGTATTCAGAAATACCAAAGCTAGAATCCCTGTGTCATGCCCCGCCTCCTCAGGCCATGCATTAGGCAAAACACAGTTATCAGCTGTGCCCATAATGATCCTTTAATGTAGTTACTGATTTTTAGGGAATAGTTTACTATAACAATCCTATTTTTACACAAAAATAACATTGATACATTAAAACCTGGTAAACTTTTATGCGAGGAAGTATCCTTTAACTCAAGGTAAGCAATAAGTTTGGTTGTACCCTGTAGACATATTGAGGCAGATTTATTAATACTGTCTAGACAATACAAGATTTAACAAAACAATATTTAGACAGCATAAACTACAGTCAGAAGATGACAGTCTTACAGTATCACAGTGGCGTATGGCGGATCTGGCTAGACACTTTTATTTTCCTTATTCCACCTCTTGGTCGACTTCATTTACGATTGGCGAAATTTTGGTGCACTTTATTTAGTGCATTTTAAGCCACGCCCCTTTACTAGACCCTTTTTTAACAGTGTCTAGTGGGGGTCATTAATAAGTGTAAAACTTGATGCAAAATGATGTGGCAAAAATGTGCCAAATTTTGGTCAAGGTGCAGCCACATTAATAAATGCTTCATTGTTTTGTGAAAACCTTATAAAGGAAAATTTAACAAAAAATGGAAGGGCACCACAATATATATCATGAATCGAGAAACAAGGTCCTCCCAATCCCCCCAAAAAACTGAATTGTATAAAAAAGAAGAAAACGAAATGGGGACATGACCGAGGCACACTCACATATAATAAAATATGTAAATATTTTTTTGAATAGAAATAGATTCTACCAGAAATTAAAAAGACTTAAACCCAAAGTTTAAAGGGGTTTTCTAATAAAGATAATATATCACTTATCCACAGGAGCATTATCTCCAACAGCCCCATAATAACTGAATGGAGCGGCGGCCGAGCATGCAAAGTCCCGCTCTATTCGCATAGCGCTCTATGGGACCCCCAGCAGTTGGACCACCACCGATCAGACATTTATCTTTAATTATCTTTATGAGAAAACCCTTTTATGTGGTTTTAATATGTGGCAGTATCTATTTTTTTTTTTTCCTTATTAAGGATTCACCTGCTTGGACAAGCCTATCGGTGAACCAGAAGACCCTCTGAGAGACCAGGTTCTGACAAATTAACAAGACCCAGCCAAGTGTTCAGCAGAAGACAATCTTAATTGCAGATAATATGGGGACGATTCTAGTTTATAGAAAAGCTATACACACCGAATACTTCTCATAGATATGAGATGCAGTCTTGTGAGCTAAATATACCAGTAGCACAAATATCTCTCTTGTCCTGATAGTTTATGAGCTTGTATGCTGAGACATTATGCATTAAAAGCTATGCACACCTTCGAAAGTGTTTTTTTTATTATTTTTTTTATAAAAATGTCAGTCAGTTCGTTTGATGCAACTTTCAAATTAGTTTTTATTATAAATTCTTTTAACTTTTTGTGATACAGCTGCTCTGCATTCTGTATACAGAGCAGCTGTATCATTCGCTAAGACCTGAATCCGTCAGATACATACAGCTGCTCTGTATACAGGATACAGAGCAGCTACAGTGAAGGAAATAAGTATTTGATCCCTTGCTGATTTTGTAAGTTTGCCCACTGTCAAAGACATGAACAGTCTAGAATTTTTAGGCTAGGTTAATTTTACCAGTGAGAGATAGATTATATAAAAAAAATAAAAATAAATTACATTGTCAAAACTATATATATTTATTTGTATTGTGCACAGAGAAATAAGTATTTGATCCCTTTGGCAAACAAGACTTAATACTTGGTGGCAAAACCCTTGTTGGCACGCACAGCAGTCAGACATTTTTAGTAGTTGATGATGAGGTTTGCACACATGTTAGATGGAATTTTGGCCCACTCTTCTTTGCAGATCATCTGTAAATCATTAAGATTTCAAGGCTGTCGCTTGGCAACTCGGATCTTCAGCTCCCTCCATAAGTTTTCGATGGGATTAAGGTCTAGAGACTGGCTAGGCCACTTCATGACCTTAATGTGCTTCTTTTTGAGCCACTCCTTTGTTGCCTTGGCTGTATGTTTCGGGTAATTGTCGTGCTGGAAGACCCAGCCACAAGCCATTGTTAATGTCCTGGTGGGGGGAAGGAGGTTGTCACTCAGGATTTGACGGTACATGGCTCCATCTATTCTCCCATTGATGCGGTGAAGTAGTCCTGTGCCCTTAGCAGAGAAACACCCCCAAAACATAATGTTTCCACCTCCATGCTTGACAGTGGGGACGGTGTTCTTTGGGTCATAGGCAGCATTTCTCTTCCTCCAAAAACGGCGAGTTGAGTTAATGCCAAAGAGCTCAATTTTAGTCTCATCTGACCACAGCACCTTCTCCCAATCACTCTCAGAATCATCCAGATGTTCATTTGCAAACTTCAGACGGGCCTGTACATGTGCCTTCTTGAGCAGGTGACCTTGTGGGCACTGCAGGATTTTAATCCATTACGGCGTAATGTGTTACCAATGGTTTTCTTGGTGACTGTGGTCCCAGCTGCCTTGAGATCATTAACAAGTTCCCCCCGTGTAGTTTTCGGTTGAGCTCTCACCTTCCTTAGGATCAAGGATACCCCACGAGGTGAGATTTTGCATGGAGCCCCAGATCGATGTCGATTGACAGTCATTTTGTATGTCTTCCATTTTCTTACTATTGCACCAACAGTTGTCTCCTTCTCACCCAGCGTCTTACTTATGGTTTTGTAACCCATTCCAGCCTTGTGCAGGTCTATGATCTTGTCCCTGACATCCTTAGAAAGCTCTTTGGTCTTGCCCATGTTGTAGAGGTTAGAGTCAGACTGATTAATTGAGTCTGTGGACAGGAGTCTTTTATACAGGTGACCATGTAAGACAGCTGTCTTTAATGCAGGCACCAAGTTGATTTGGAGCGTGTAACTGGTCTGGAGGAGGCTGAACTCTTAATGGTTGGTAGGGGATCAAATACTTATTTCTCTGTGCACAATGCAAATAAATATATAGAATTTTGACTATGTGATTTTCTTATTTTTTTTTTATATAATCTATCTCTCACTGGTAAAATTAACCTAGCCTAAAAATTCTAGACTGTTCATGTCTTTGACAGTGGGCAAACTTACAAAATCAGCAAGGGATCAAATACTTATTTCCTCCACTGTATATCTCAAGAAGCAAAATTTTTTTTTAATAAAACTAAATTTAAAAGTTGCACCAAACGCACCGCCTGACGTTTTTATATATATATATATATATATATATATATATATAAAATCACTTTAGAAGGTGTGCATAGCCTTTAATTATTTAGCAGCAGGTATATACACAGTCATGATAATTGTTTTGATATTATACTCCTTCCCAAAAGACTGAGTGGCAAGAGCATAAATGTTTTCTTGTCAGACTGTAACAAACAGCAAAACATCAGTGATAACATACCCTTGTGGAACATGAGCCATTGTCTTCCACGTCTTAATGCTGAGCCTGGGGATGTCTCTTATCTGAGAGTGGAGGTGTCCTGTGACCATGCCAGATGCGCAAGCCAAAACGCCGAATGTTTTTGAAACTCATAGCCATGAGCAAAGCATTGCCATTAGAAGATAACAGCTCACCCGAGGGCTTGTGAAAGCCTATTATTATAAAGCTAACCACGTATGGAGGGTCTTCTACATGTGGAAATTGCTATATATCGCTTTCTGTAGAAATAAATTTTTCTACCATTCAATCTTTTGTTAAGGAATACAAGTAAAGATATTAGTGTCATAAGAAATATATTCATATGCGATTTCTGATAAGGGATGGACAGACCTGCTTAACCTAATGACATTGCTACTTTGCTGTGAAGCAATGGTCTCATTATTCCTATATATCGAGGGGATTCTAGTAATACTCAAACATAGCGCTATTGTCATCTGTAATATGCAGGAAGCAGGCGATAAAGATGTGTCGATAATGGCAGTTAACTATTTCTTTACTTGAACATATGCAGCAAACAAACTGGAACAGTATAAAAACAATGACATGCATATGATAAACTTAAAATGGGTGCTAAAACAGTCTTTATATTTTTCGCCGCAATGACTGCGCCAGGTGATAGCCCAGCTTATGGTAACAGTCCGGTGGTGTAGAAAATGCTTGGTGTAACTTGTAATGGCTGAAGTCTATATCGCTTTCTTTAATAGTTGCTCCATACACCAGGTGCCCTTTCCCTTTGGCCTCATCGCTAAAGACTAGCTCGGGGTTCTGTCTCCATTGTCCCCAGGTACTTACTCTCTGTGTGTTACACCTTCTCTCCGCGGTTCACAGGGTTGCTGTCCCAGCAACCTAGACATTTGTCACATAGTGCTCAAACCTGCCAAAATTAGGCTGTTGTGAGTGCCATACCGGGGAATATAATGGGACCATGCTCAGGATACAGATATAATGGGAAAATAAGGGCGCAAATACGGCCCATAGTGTGCGGAGTTACGGGGTCATAGGGTAAATAGCTCATAGTAATCAATATGTATGTGTACGATTGAACAAAAGGAGTGCCCTGTTAGTAAATGTTGAACTATGCAGATTTATCATTAGTTGTTTAGTAGCAACATTTTGGAACAAATGTGGAATATAATAAAAACAAAAAACACAAAATACGTGTTGAATACAACGTGTCGGACAGTCACATTGTGAATCCAAGCATTCATACAGCGGTCAGATTGACTGTACAGCGGTCGAGTTCCAAAACGGTAGGTATGGAAGACCCTTTGAACATGTTACAATGGACAACCCACATCGAGTGGTCACCACACAAATGGGAATAGTGGCATGGACACTCCAAGGCTAGCACCTGAATCACGGCTAGAACCAGCTACAACGAGATGTTCCAGGTACAAGAGGTAAAGTTATTTGAGCCCACAGTTTATTCAAGGGATATCTATTGGACAATGGCTATGTCACTGTTTTTTTTATTGAAGGCTATGTAAACCTTTGATAGGCATTTTTAATTTTTCTTAATAAACAGGTCAGTCAGTGTATTTGGTGTAATTTTATAATTAGTCTTTATTAAAAATTTGTTTCACTTTTTTTTGGATACAGCTGCTCTGTATCCTGTACACAGAGCAGCTGCATGTAGCGCTAAATCCTGTTCCTGTCAGGTCCGTGGGACGGGTTCAGTGACAGCAGGTCCTGCGTTCATACCTTAGATGTGATAGATTACAGGTGGATCCTGCGTGTCAGAGACATGCAGGACCAGCTGTCACTTAAACCCGTCAGGTCCGCGGGACTGACGGATTCATGTCAAAACAAAAGATACAGCTGCTCTGTATAGGGAATACAGAGCAGCTGTATCTAAAAAAGTGAAATTCATTTTTAATAAAAACTCATTTGAAAGTTACACCAAACACAATGCCCATCAAGGGTGTATATAGCCGTCAGCAGCACAAGAAATTGCCCTTTGGGGGTATAGGTTATTAAATTGTCAGCCAATTCACCGGCTTAGGTATGACCTGAACCCTGAGGGAATGGTAATAGCCTCCTGGGGGGGACATATCAGCCCGTTTCATGGGCCGTAAATCCGAAGAGTGCAAGAATGAACGGACACACTGGGAAAAATATTATACCAATTGTAAAAACTCTCACTTGCTAAAGTTAATAAATAAATACCTATATACAGAGTTGTTTTTTTTACAAGTGGAGGACTAACATGTGCATATGAGAGTAGACACATATGGCAGAATGGATATCCACATTTACTAACAAGACACTCCTTTTGTTCAATCATACACCTACATATTGATTACTAATGTATTCATGAGTTTTTTACCCTATGGCCCTTTAACTCTGTACACTATGGGCCGTATTTGCGCCCTTTTTTCCCTTTATATCTTTATTCTGGGCATTGTCCCATTATGATCCCGTTGCTGTTACCCCGAAACACATTACTATTTGAGGTTTAAAAAGTGCTAATAAATTCTGTATTTTATATCTTATTGCATCTTTTGGATTGTTGAACTGATATCCACACTTGGAGCGCAGCCCCACAAAGGTCCAGGATTTTATCTTTAATTTCCCCACATTTTACTCGCAAACAAGGATTCACTATGCAATTGGGGCCCTAAAGAGACTGCTGCACGATCCATATACAAAGAAATTATTGCCACGGCTATAAACAGTGTTGTGCCTGCAGCGCAACCAAATCGGGTAGGCATACCAGCTAATGCTCACTGTTATCTGCCAAACTCTCCTTACCTCTATTACAGGAGGACCAGTTTTAGTGCGTTCTGGCGCCCGACTCAGAAATGTGAAAGGCCAGGGGCGTAACTAGGAAAGACTGGGCCCCATAGCAAACTCCATACAGCCCCCTCTGTAGACAGTGTCACACCCCATTTTTAGATACCGCCCCACCTCCCCCTTGTAGATAGTGCCATACAGCCCCCCTGTAGATATCGTCATAAAGCCCACACTGTATATAGCGCTATACAGCTCCCACTGTATATAGTGCCACACAGCCCCCCTTCCTTGTATATAGTGCCACACAGCCCAACCTTAGTAGAAAGTGCAGCACAGCCCCCCCTTAGTAGAAAGTGCCACACACAGACCCCTGTAGATTGCGCCACACTCAGCCCCCTGTAGATAGAGCCACAGCCCTCCCCCATGTAAATAGTGCCATACAGTTCCCCATGTGTATACTGCCACACATCTCCCCCTTGTGTATAGTGCCACACAGCTCCCCCTTGTGTATTGTGCCACACAGCTCCCCTTGTGTATAGTGCAGCACAGCTCCCCATTGTGTATAGTGCCACACAGCCCCCCTTTGTGTATAGTGCCAGAAGACAATGGCACATCCGAGAAAGTTGTATCAGTCAGGGAGATGTCACTCAAACATGGAAAGGTGGGTTTGGAGGCAGGACTATGTGACTCTTCAGGATAGCGGCACCACCCCATGACCCTCTAATGAGTAATTAGCCTATAGTGTGCGCTGTTTTAAAATTGGATTTTAAGGATTTTGCTGCATCTGAAAAATACATACAAGGGAATGTTTGGAAATATTGTCAGGTCATGTATTACCGCATGGTGGCGGTTCAAGAGGTTAAAACTACCTGACAGATTCCTATTAAATATACAATGAATTGAGAACAATTCCATCTGCCCTGGAATTTTATTATTATAAATATATCCTATATAATTACAGATCCAGAACCAAGCTCTGACATATATACAGTACCACAACCAAGCTCAGTACATAAATACAGCACTAGAACCAAGCGAAGTACATATAGACAGCACCAGAACCAAGCTCAGTACATAAATACAGCACTAGAACCAAGCTCTGACATATATACAGCACCAGAACAAAGCTCAGTTCAGTACATATATACAGCACTAGAACAAAGCTCAGTACATAAATACAGCACTAGAAGCAAGCCCATACATATATATACAGCACCAGAACAAACCTCAGTACATAAATACAGCACCAGCACAAGAACCAACCTCAGTACATAAATACAGCACTAGACCCAAGCTCAGTACATATATACAACACTAGAACAAAACTCAGTACATAAATACAGCACTAGAACCAAGCTCAGTACATACATACAGCACCAGAACAAAGCTCAGTACATATATACAGCACCACAACAAAGCTCATTACATATATACAGCCCCAGACCCAACCTCAGTACATATTTACATCCTCAGAACCAAGCTCAGTACATATATACAGCACCAGAACAAAGATCAGTACATAAATACAGCACTAGAGCAAAGCTAAGTCCATATATACAGCACCAGAACCAAGCTCAGTAAATAAATACAGCACTAGAACCAACCTCAGTACATAAATACAGCACTAGAACCAAGCTCAGTACATATATATATACAGCACCAGAACAAGACTCATTACATAAATACACAGCACCAAAACCAATCTCATACGTATATACAGCACCAGAACCAAGCTCAGTACTTACATACAGCATCAGAACCAAGATCAGTACATATATACAACACCAGAACAAATACAGCTCAATTTAGTGCATCCCCTGCTGTATAGGTTTGTACGGTGTAAAACTACAGCTCCCAGCATGGCCCGAACAATGGTGAGGATATGCTAAGAGATGCTGTTTCACAAAATTCATACCACCCATCATCTCACTGCAGATCATACAGTGACTACAGTGCTGATTAGAGGCAGAATAAACATTTGCATTAAGTGACTCACCGGTGACGTCTCAGATTCTAGTTCTTTTCTTCTCCCTCCGTTCCAGACATCTATGTTGGATTTTTACTGGTAGTGCCCCCATAGCCCCCTGTAGATAGTGACCTACATAGAAGCCCTTGTAGATAGTGTCCCACATACAACCCTCTGTAGATAGTGCCCGCATATGGACTCCAGAGCTGCAAGGCAATAGTGCTAACCACTGAGCCACCGTGCTGCCCGACATATAGCTTCCCCTATAGACAGTGCTCCACGTATAGCCCACCTCTGCAGATAGTCTCACATATAGCTCCCCCTGTACATAGTGTCCCACATATAGCCCACCCCTGTAGACAGTGCCCTACATATAGCCACCCTGTTGCTAGTGCCCCACAGGTAACCCACCCCTGTAGATAGTGTCCCACATATAGCCCACCTATAGAAAGTGCCCTAAAAAATAGCTCCCCTATAGTGCTCTACATACAGCCCACCCCTATATAGCGTCTCACATATAGCTCCCCCTGTATATAGTGCCCCACATATAGACCCCCCTGCAGATAGTGGCCCACATATAGACCCCCCCTGTAGATTGTGCCCCACATCCCCACATACAGACCACCCCTGTAGCTAGTGCCCCACATATAGACCCCCCCCTGTATATAGTGGCCCACATCCCCACATATAAACCCCCCTGTATATAGTGGCCCACATATAGATGACCCCCCTGTAGATAGAGCCCCCACTATATATAATGCCACTCACCGTTTTATGAGAAAATAAACCTAAAACTTTAAATACTGACATGATCCCGTTCCTACGCTGTTCGCTGGCGATGCATATCTGCTCTCTTCTGAGCAGGTCTGCAGGAGCTGAACGAGCGTTGTCCAATGACACCGATTGGCGGGGCAGAATGACTTGCCCCGTCAATCAGCGCCTTTCAAGCATGGAAGCGGCGCAATGACGTCATCGCACCGCTAGCCAATCAGCGTCATTGTAAGGCACTGAATGGTCAGAAAATGCCCGGCCATTCAGTGCTAATGCATGCATTTGGCTGTCGCTAGCACCGGGGCCCCCTCCGCCTATAGGCATGAGAGGGCCTGTGTCGCCCGGCCCATACATGTTAGAGGCTCGGCAGCGCGAGCCCCATAGTAGTGGCGCTAGAGCTGTCGGCTAGCGGCACGGGCCCCCTCAAGTCGCGGGCCCCGTAGCAGCCGCTACGGCTGCTACTGCGGTAGTTACGCCACTGTGCAAGGCCTCAACATATTCCTTTATACTATCTGTACAGGCCCTCGGATGGCTTCACGTTTCACCACATATACAAGGATTGGGCAGCCGTACGACTTCATAGAGGTGTACTCCCATCTCCACTTCAGCATCCTAGCCCTTCTGGAGCATCTGTAGGGCAGAATGTCTCGGTCTCGCACCTGTAAGGTTAACTTTTCAATTTACTGTAAGACTATGAAGGCATAGTTGCTGGGCCTCTAAGTCATACACCTCCTGCACCTTCCTTTGGTCCCCCTCCAACAAGGTCTGTGGTATTCACTCTCACTGTAGACTGGCATAATTACGTTGAGAGGGCACCATCCATTTTTCCCAAACATAAAAATATACGTAATAATAAATCATAGCTTTATTGTTTCAGAATCCAAACTAAAAAATGATAGGTAACTAAAACCAAAACATTTCTGGCTCAGTTTCTCATCCCTTAAAGAATCAGTAGTTCCTAAGGCTAAGACAGTGTTCAGTACGACAGTGTTCATCAGCAAGTGACTTGGGAACCCCTAAATGGGATTTGGAAATTACAACAAACCCATAGAAGAAGTGGTAATTCTCCACAAACTACATCGAAATTGTGTCTGATATTTTTACATTTTCCGTTAGCCTCCATTGACCATGTGGCCTTGTCGTAATTTGCCATGTTGAAGTTCCAGCTCTGTTTGATATGCATAGCTCTTTTGCCAAATGTTTAAAAAGTAGAGATTAGATTCCACTGTGTGACTTCTTTCTACCTCATTTTCATAGACCGAGTTGAGACTATGACTCACCAGCTGCCATAAATAGCAAAATAGAGAAAAAAAGGCATAGCTACCATAGTATAGAGAATCTGTCCATTCCCCTATGCTGATTTTATAGCAGACTAAATGGTCTCGGCTTGGGTAAAGTTTTTTTTAAAGAAACCAAAGAAATAAGAAAATAGCTGCGAGTTCAGAAGAACGTTTCTCTCACTTGTAAGTGTACCCTACATAACAGGTCACTTTTATTAGAACAATATATCTAATTCTTTATGTGTCACAAGTGAGCAGATCTGCTTGTGGTCACAGGCACCAAAACATTACTATATTGTAGAACACACAGCTGAAGAGGTAAAAAGTTCACAAGCGCAGTGTGCTACAGGGAGCAAGTTAATTGCAGGATTTATGTGTACAAAAAACAACGGTAACCCATTTCTGGGAAATTCTGGAAATTTGGTAGCAGGAACTGTTTTCTTGCAGGCAGTGTTTGGGGGAAATTAAATCAATATGTGTTTTACAATCTGCTTCAAAGTCAATGATTTGGTGGACAGATTAATACAGTGACGAGAGATGTTTAATTACATTTCTTAAAAGAAAAATACTCTAACAGGGCTACGAAAAGCCCTGAGTGTACTATGGGTATTCCATGTAAAATGACAGACCTTGGGGCACCAAGTCAGGTAAACTAGTCCCTATATCTCCTCCTTTAAAGGGATATTCCCATCTTTATAAATGTATCTATTAAGCTCAACCTGGTAAAGGTATTAATTTTTGGAAATACCTTTCTTTATTAAAATGCTGTAGTTTTCCTGATATCCTGGCTCCATGTAGCTGTCAGCCCCTTTTGTTTATTGCTCGTTTTCTAGGGATCCGGCCACCTCTGATTTCCTATACCGGTGGACGTGCTTGCGCAATGATTTCCTCTTCTTCCATAGGAGAGGATGGCAGTATGAGCGTAAACGCGCTTGGCCGCGCATGCGCATTAGATTCCGGCCCGGCCACCTCTTAGCTGTATGCAGTGTAGCGGTCAGCTCCAGGTCACACTAGACCTGGAGCCTGTTATCGCATTACTATTTTCAAGTAGTTATTATCATGTTTTTGCTGCGCCTGCTCTAAACCCACTGTTATCTTCATTTAGAGATAACATTGTCCACTTTAGAACAAGTGCAGTTTTTCACCAGAGAAGGCTTCGTTCACATCTGCGCTAGGGCTCTGTTCCGTAGTCGACTTTGCTATTGATTCCGTCAAAACGACAGAACCCTTGCACAACGGAGACAAACGGAAACCATTGGCACCGGATCCGTAATGGTGATGGTAACAGAAACCTATGGTTTCCGTTTGTGTCTGTCAGGGCTCCGTTCCAACAGAGCCCTAGCGCAGATGTGAACGAAGCCGCACATGTAAGGGCTTATTCAGACGAGCGTGTATCGCATCCATGTGACGGCTATTCAAATGGAGCGTGTAAAGGGTCCGTAAAAAAAATAGGACATGTCCTATTTTACTGCGTGTCACACATCCCTCCATAGACTGTAGTTTATGGGGAATCCGTGACAACGCGTCCCGAACGGGTGCACCTCGGACGTGAAAAACTGCAGTTTTTCACGTCCGAGGTTAGCTACGCTCATCTGAATGTAGTCTTAGTTTTATATGTCCCTACTTATTTTATTATTATTTATATTCCATATAATTTTTAAAAGATTTATTACTAATAAATCAACTGTTTAGTATGTATCCAACTTTACATTATTTTTTTATATTTTGTATTATTTCTTACAATAAAATATTTGAGCATAATAAATAAAATTTCATTATAGTACTCTGTTACAGTATGAATTACACATTATTACACATGGCCTTTATATCTAAGCCTTCCATGTGTTATTCTTAGATACATGCCCCATGATATTATTTCACACATTGCCAACTGTATCTAAGCATAACATTTGCTCTGCTTAGATACACGCCACAGCATGTGGTTTCACACATGAGCACTGTATCTAAGCCTTACATGTGCTATGCTTAGATACATGCCCCAGCATATGGTTTCATACCATGCAAAGGTAACTAAGCCTATCAGATGCTATACTCAGATACATGCCCCAGCATTTGCACTGATATGGGCACTGTATCTAAGCCTTACATGTGCTATGCTTAGACAATGCCACAGTCCCCTCTGTAGATGGTGCCACAGTACCCTGTGTAGATAAATGCCACAGTGCACTCTGTAGATAATGCCACAGTACCCTCTGTAGATAGTGCCCTCTGTAGATAGTGCCACACACACCCAATAGATAATGCTACAGTGCCTTCTGTAGATAATGCAACAGTGCACTCTGTAGATAGTGCCCTCTGTAGATAGTGCCACACACACCCCGTAGATAATGCTACAGTGCCTTATGTAGATAATGCCACAGTGCCCTCTGTAGATAATGCCACAGAGCCCTCTTTAGTATGCCACAGTGCCCTCTGAAGATGGTGCCACAGTGCCCTCTGTAGATAAACCCCACAGTGCCCTCTGTAGATAATGCCACAATGCCCTCTGTAGATAATTCCACAGTGCCCTCTGTAGATAGTGCCACACACCCTCTAGATAATGCCACAGTGCCCCTTGTAAATAATGCCACAGTGCCCTCTGTAGATAGTGCCACACAAACCCCATAGATAATGCTACAGTACATTCCGTATATAATGCCACATTGCCCTCTGCCGATAATGCCACAGAGCCCTCTGTAGATTATGGCACAGTGCCCACTGTAGATAGTGCCATGGTGCCCTCTGTAGATGGTGCCACACTGCCCTCTGTAGATAATGCCACAGTGCCCTTTGTAGATGGTGCCACAGTGCCCTCTATAGATGGTGCCACAGTGCCGTCTGCAGATAAACCCCACAGTGTCCTCTGTAGATAATGCCACAGTGCCCTCTGTAGATAGTGTCATTCCTTTGATTCCTGATCTCTTCAATCAGGTTCAGGGGGCCCAATGGTTCTCTAAGTTTGATCTCCGGGGGGCTTATAACCTTATCCACATCAGAGAGGGGGATGAGTGGAAGACTGCGTTTAACACGCCCGAAGGTCATTTCGAATACCTCGTCATGCCCTTTGGGTTGTGTAATGCTCCCGCGGTCTTCCAGAATTTCATAAATGAGATTTTAAGAGACTACCTTGGGTTATTTCTTGTAGTGTACCTTGATGACATACTTGTGTTTTCCAAGGACTGGTCCTCTCACATTGAGCATGTCAGGAAGGTGCTCCAGGCCCTTCGGGAAAACAAACTCTTTGCTAAAACCGAAAAATGTGTGTTTGGGGTGCAGGACATACAATTTTTGGGTCAAATCCTCACTCCTAATGAATTCCGCATGGACCCTGCCAAGGTTCAGGCTGTGGCTGAATGAGTCCAACCTGCCTCCCTGAAGGCTTTACAGTGCTTCCTGGTGTTTGCTAATTATTACAGGAGATTTATTGCTAACTTCTGAGTCATCGCTAAGCCTCTTACGGATCTTACTCGCAAAGGTGCTGATCTCCTCCACTGGCCTCCGGAGGCGGTCCAGGCTTTTGAGGTCCTTAAGAAGTGCTTTATCTCGGCCCCAGTGCTGATTCAGCCTAACCAAATGGAGTCATTCATCGTGGAGGTTGACGCCTCCGAGGTGGGAGTGGGTGCTGTCTTGTCCCAGGGTACCAGGTCCCTCACCCATCTCCGTCCCTGTGCCTACTTCTCCAGGAAGTTCTCGCCCACTGAGAGTAACTATGACATTGGCAACCGCGAACTCTTAGCCATTAAATGGGCATTTGAAGAGTGGCGCCATTTCTTGGAGGGGGCTAGGCACCAGGTAACGGTCCTTACCGACCACAAGAATCTGGTTTTCCTAGAATCTGCCAGGAGGCTAAACCCGAGACAAGCTTGATGGGCGTTGTTTTTTACTAGATTCAACTTTTTGGTCACCTATAGGGCTGGGTCTAAAAATATTAAAGCTGATGCACTGTCGCGTAGCTTCATGGCCATCCCTCCTTCGGAGGAAGATCCTGCTTGTGTTTTGCCCCCAGGTATAATCATTTCCTCTGTTGATTCTGACTTAGTCTCCGAAATTGCGGCTGGTCACGGTTCAGCTCCCGGGAACCTTCCTGAGAACAAGCTGTTTGTTCCCCTGCAATTCCGGCTAATGGTACTCAGGGAAAATCATGACTCTGCACTATCTGGCCATCCAGGCATCCTGGGTACCAAGCACCTCATTGCCAGAAACTATTGGTGGCCTGGGTTGCCTAAAGACGTTAAGGCCTACGTCGCCGCTTGTGAAATTTGTGCTAGGTTCAAGACTCCCAGGTCCCGTCCAGCGGACTTACTATGTTCTTTGCCCATTCCCCAGAGACCTTGGACCAATATCTCCATGGATTTGATCACCGATATGCCTCCATCTCAAGGCAAGTCGGTGGTGTGGGTTGTAGTAGACCGATTCAGTAAGATGTGCCACTTTGTGCCCTTCAAGATATTACCCAATGCCAAGACCTTAGCTACCTTGTTTGTCAAACACATCCTGCGTCTCCATGGGGTTCCTGTCAATATTGTTTCTGACAGAGGGGTACAATTTGTTTCATTGTTTTGGAGAGCTTTCTGTAAAAAGTTGGAGATTGATCTGTCCTTCTCCTCGGCCTTCCATCCTGAAACTAATGGCCAAACTGAGAGGACTAATCAGTCTCTAGAACAATATTTAAGGTGTTTTATCTCTGACTGTCAATATGATTGGGTCTCCTTAATTTCCCTCGCCGAATTTTCCCTTAATAACCGGGTCGGTAACTCGTCAGGGGTCTCCCCCTTTTCTGTAATTTTGGGTTTAATCCACGGTTCTCCTCCGTTTCACCTGGGTAGATGTCGTTCATCGGGAACTCTGCTCAGTCTGGGCCCAGGTTCAGAAGAACCTAGAGGCATCCCAGAGCATACAAAAGACTCAGGCAGATAGAAGACGTTCTGCGAACCCCTTGTTTGTGGTCGGGGATCTGGTGTGGCTGTCTTCAAAAAATTTGCGCTTTAAAGTCTCGTCCAAAAAATTTGCTCCCCGGTATATAGGGCCGTACAAGTTCATTGAGGTCCTTAACCCTGTCTCCTTCCGACTGGAGTTACCCCCGTCTTTTCGAATACACGACGTGTTTCATGCCTCCCTCCTGAAACGCTGCTCCCCGTCCTTGGCTACCTCGAGGAAACCTCCGGTCCCTGTTCTCACCCCTGAAGGGGTAGAATTCGAGGTGGCCAAGATTGTGGACAGCAGGATGGTCCAAGGCTCCCTCCAGTACTTGGTCCATTGGAGAGGATACGGGCCTGAGGGGAGGACTTGGGTACCCGCCCGGGATTTTCACGCTTGGGTATTGCTCAGGAGGTTCCATCTTCGGTTCCCCAATAAGCCAGGTCCACCTAGAAAGGGTCCAGTGGCCCCTCATAAAAGGGGGGCTACTGTAAAGGATCTGCCAGACACAGCTTCTGTGTCGTCGCTCGTGGTTAATCAGTCTGCATCTGCTCCTAGGTCTGATGGAGTGACTCGATCTGCTACCACTCAGGCTGGTAAGCTGAGGAGTGGGAAAACCTATCACAGCCTGGCCAGACGGTTCTAGCTCCCGCCCTCGGTCTATTTATACCTTCATTTCCTGCTTGTCCTTTGGCTCTGATTCTTTCCTGTTTCCTGGCTCTGCTACTCCTGCTATTACTATTGACCTTGCTTCATTTTGACCCTGGCTTTTCTGACTACGCTCCTGCTCTGCGTTTGGTACCTCGTACACTCCTGGTTTGACTCGGCTCGTTCACTACTCCTGTTGCTCACGGTGTTGCCGTGGGCAACTGCCCCATTTCCCTTAGCTTCTGTGTACCCTTGTCTGTTTGTATGTCGTGCACATATTGAGCGAGGGACCGTCGCCCAGTTGTACGCTGTCGCCTAGGACGGGCCGTGCAAGTAGGCAGGGACTGAGTGGCGGGTAGATTAGGGCTCACCTGTCTGTCTCCCTACCCCGACATTACACATGCCCTCTGTAGATAATGCCACAGTGCCCTCTGCAAATAATGCCATAGTGCCCTCAGCAGATAATGCCACACACATCCCCTTGTAGATATACAGATATGGACATTGACGTTATCGGAGCGGACTCTTCGGCCAGTGCGTCGGCACCACTCTGGCCGGGGATTCCGGTCAAGGAGGGGCCTCTGATGTCACTGTCCTAGAGGAAGCCACAATGGAGCTATCTACAGGAGGAGCCCCTTACCTCACTGTCCATATATGGACAGTGACATCAGGGGCTACCTCTAGGAGCGGAATCCCGGGCCAGATCGTGGGCAACTCTCTGGACAGGGATTATGCTGTGGAGGAGTGAATGGCAGAGCAAGGAGCAGATAGTTTCCTGCTCTGCCATAATATTCAATTGTATCTGCATCCTGAAAAAGATTAATAAAGAGTCACTCAAGTGATAAACTAAAAAGTCAGCTTTTGGTCAGTCATAGAGCTCTAAAAGCCCACAAAGTTTCATGTACCTGGATGGTGCCATTACAGAAATCCCTTACTGTTCCCTACAAGGCCACAGCTAAAGTCTGTGCTGTCCTGTGCGACATCATTTTATAATGATAGTGACCCCCAATAAAGGATACTAATAGGACACCAGTGATGATGCGACTGGGATAAAGTTAAGATGTTTAAATCCCTAATTTTTCTGTCAGTCAGGCTCCATAATGTATCATTTGTAAATATTAGTTTTACATTTTACCAGTATGGGAGGGGCTTAGTTTTGTGCCCCCTCCCACTGGTATTCATGTAAGGAGACATAATTAAAATGCGGCTGACACAATTACAATGTAAAAGTAAGTATAAAATGCATATGGTATAAACACCATGTTCTTGCTGATTTTTCTTTTTTGACTGGAGTGTGCTTTTAACAAATGTCAATTTAGTCAGATTTATATGGATGGACCTAGTAATTATGGCCTATAGTATTTTCAAGAGAATTCTTTTAAACTGCACATATACAGTTAGGTCCGTAAAAATACAGCCTCGTCAAAAGAGTGCAGGACACTTCTTTGGACGTTTTTGGAGCTGTTTTCTCATAGACTCCAATGAAAACAGCTCCAAAAACGGACGTAAAAAACGCAGCGAAAACGGCACGAAAAACGCCGCGAAAAACGCGAGTTGCTCAAAAAACATCTGAAAATCAGGGGCTGTTTTCCCTTGAAAACAGCTCTGTATTTTCAGACGTTTTTGGTCACTACGTGTGCACATACCCTAAGCCTACCTTGTGGTAGGCTTAGATACAGGGTCCCACAGACAGTATCACACATGGGCCCTGTATCTAAGCCTAACACATGTGTTACTAATCGGTTTTTTTGTGTTTTCTTACAGGTTCAGTCGTTGGACTACGGCGGATTCCAGGACTGCTTCGATGACGGCTTTTTTTTTTATTATCAATAAAATGGTTAATGAGGGTTGTGTGGGTTTTTTATTTTATTTCAATAAAATATATTTTTTTCAACTATATTACTACCGCCTTAGTAATGGCCGCCGGCTGATTGACAGCATCCATTGTTAAGGCGGGGCTTAGTGTTAGCCGTTTCAGAGGCGAACACTAACCCCCTTTATTACCCCGGTACCCACCGCCACCAGGGGTGCTGGGAAGAGCCGGGTACGATCCAGTACCTGACCATCTGTAGTGATGGTAGGCCACTGGGGCGGCCGCAGGCTTGTAGTATCAGGAGGGGAAAGGCCAGATACAGTGGCCCTTCCCACCCTGGTAATGTTAGCTTGCTGCTGATTTATTGTATCTGGCTGGTTATGAAAAATATTATTGGAAAGAACGATGTCGGGTCCCCCCCAATTTTCATAACCAGCCAGATACAACACAGCAGCAGCAGGCAGCATTACCAGGGTGGTAGGTGCCACTGTTTTTGGCCTTCCCCAGCCTAATACTACCAGCCTGCGGCCGCCCCGGTGCCTGACCGTCACTGCAGATGGTCGGGTAATGGTTCGTACCCGGCTCTTCCCAGTACCCCTGGTGGTGGTGGGTACCGGGGTAATAATGGGGGTTAGTGTTGGCCTCTGCACCTGCTAACATTAAGCCCCGCCTTAGTAATGGAGGTTGTCAATCAGCCAGCGGCCATTACTAAGGCGGTGATAATAAAGTTTAAAAAGATACAAGCACATAGAAAAAATATTTTATTGAAATAAAAAAACACAACCCTCATCAACCATTTTATTGAGAATAAAAAAAACGCTGTCATTTAAGTCCTCGTATTCGAAGTCCAACAACCGAACCTGTAAAAAAACACAAATACAGAAAAATAATCAGTAACACATAAAGAAGCAAAATTATTATTCTTACCTTTCCTGGGTCCAACGCTGGAGCCGCAATGTCAGCGAGCTGAGCCCTGTATCTAATCCTATCACATGTGATACTGTCTGCTGAGCCCTGTATCTAATCCTATTATGTGTGATACTGTCTGCTGAGCCACTGTATCTAATCCTATTATGTGTGATACTGTCTGCTGAGCCAATGTATCTAATCCTATCCATAGTTTATAGGGTCGTAGTGCTATAGATATGCTATGCTGTCTCCTATACACACTTTTTTTTTTGGGCGGACACTTATGTATTGGGGCTATTTCCCCAGACATTTTAAGCCCTGAGGGTATGTTCACACGGCAGCGTCCGTTATGGCTGAAATTACGGAGCTGTTTTCAGGAGAAAACAGCACCGTAATATCAGCCGTAAAGGTATGTGCAGGCGTCTTTCGCTGAGTCCATTACGGACGTAATTGGAGCTGTTTTTCCATGGAGTCCATGGAAAACGGCTCCATTTACGTCTGAAGAAGTGACATGTACTTCTTTGACGCGGGCGTCTTTTTACGCGCCGCCTTTTGACAGCGGCGCGTAAAAAAAATGACCGTCGGCACAGAACATCGTAAGACCCATTCAAATGAATGGGCAGATGTTTGGCAACGCTTTTGAGCCGCATTTTCGGATGTAATTCAATGCTAAAACGCCCGAATTACGTCCGTAAATAGGGTGTGTGAACCCAGCCTTAGTGACGCCCCGGCTGCTAGTGCTGCATTGTTGGGTCACTTAGGAGACCCAGCGATGCAGCTGAAAGCTGCGGACCATCGGCCATGAGGAGTTTGCGGGGGGGGCCCAATAAGAACTTTTGCATCGGGGCCCATGAGCCTTTAGCTACGCCCCTGGGTGGCACCTTTCCTAACCGGAGAGCCGCAAAAGGCGTACTTTTATCTCAATGAGCAGGATGCCAAGGATTACTCCAAGCTGAAGGGTGAGATCCTTGCCCGTCTGGGTGTTAATATGAATGTGCGTGCTCGACGGGTGCACAACCAGACTTTTGTGGAACACCTACCTGCCCGATCACAAATGTATGATCTTGTCCATGTTGCAAGGAAATGGCTACAGCCAGAGGAATCAACCCCTGCGCAGATCGTGGAGAGAGTGGTGCTTGACAAATACATCCGCTCCTTACCACCGAAGGTTCAGCGTTGGGTCGGTCAAGGAGATCCTACAGATGCGGAACAGCTGGTGAACCTGATTGAAAGGTACAGAGCTACTCAGGATCTACTCCAAGAAGTACCACCTGGATGTTCTAACCCCAGGAACAGCAAATCGTGCGGAGCACCCGGTAAGACTGTTCCATTTACTAGAGGGGTGAGAAATGTCTTTAAGGGAGGTGGCTCAGAAGGGGAGCAGACGGAGGGAAGAAATCCCAGAGAGACACTGAAGGCCAGACCAGGGTCTCAAGTTGGGCACCGGGGCCGCATACAGTCCTAGCGGTGTTATGGACCTGGGCATATTGCTGCCAATTGTCCCCTGACTACTGAGCCAATGGAGTGTGATGCAGCAAGGTGAATATCCTTGTTTGCACGTCCTGTTTGTTCTGCTGAGACGGTTTACGAGACTAAACAACAAATGTGTGTCGTAAAAGTGAAAGGGTGTACTGTGAGTGCCTTGCTGGATTCTGGGAGTCCGGTTACCCTGGTGCATGCCAGCCTGATAGACCCTGGTACATTCAGAGGACATAGTATAGGGGTCCTGTGCATTCATGGGGACACTAAAGAATACCCCACCGCTTTGGTCACTCTAGAGACTTCCTGTGGAACCGCTTGCCATGAAGTGGGTGTGGTCAAGTCCCTGATGCACAGTGTGATCCTGGGGAGAGACTTCCCAGTGTTCTGGGACTTGTGGAGGAAGAAAGATGTAACCTCCACTGTAAATGTTAATGATGGTATTAATGTGTGCGCTGTGATTAGCCCAGAACCCTTTAACGAGGATGCTGAGGTGCCAGCAGTAGGGGTGATCACTGAGCCTGATACATTTCCTCTGGCTGTTTTTGCTGGTGAAACAGATGAGCAGGAGGAAATTTCTGATATACCAGAGTTAAATGTATCGTGTAACAATTTTGGGACTGCTCAACTTAGCGATCCCACATTGGTAAAAGCCAGGGAAAATACTAAGGTATTAAATGGAGTGCCTCAACATCCAGGGGCTGATAAGGTGTTTCCACACATGGCGGTTAACCAGGATTTGCTGTATCGGATAGATAACATACGTGGGGAGGTGGTTGAACAGCTGGTGATATCCCAACCGTATCACCGTATCGTAGAACGGTGTTGGACCTGGCTCATAAACACGTGCTGGGTGGACATCTAGGTTGCGAAAAGACCAGAGAGCGTATCTTACAATGATTCTTCTGGCCGGGGGTATATACGGAAGTTCAGAGGTATTGCGAGTCCTGCCCGGAGTGTCAGATAACGGCTCCTATGCCACATTTTAGGAGTACGCTAGTGCCTTTGCCTATCATTGGGATCCCTTTTGAAAGAATTGCCATGGATCTTGTCGGCCCTTTAGTCAAATCCTCTAGAGGACATCAATATATCCTAGTGGTGTTGGACTATGCCACACGCTACCCTGAGGCAGTCCCTTTGTGAAATTCCTCTTCAAAAGCCATTGCAAGAGAGTTGTTTTACATGTTTTCCCGTACTGGTTTACCTAAGGAAATCCTTACCGATCAGGGAACTCCCTTTATGTCCAAAATCACCAAGGAATTATGTAAACTGCTGAAAATTAAACACCTGCATACCTCTATATATCACCCTCAAACTGATGGTCTTGTCGAAAGATTCAATAAGACATTAAAAGGCATGTTGAGGAAGGTGGTTAGTAAGGATGGGAATGATTGGGACTGTCTTCTGCCCTATTTGATGTTCGCTGTACGTGAAGTTCCTCAATCATCCACAGGGTTTTCTCCTTTTGAACTTGTATACGGCAGACAACCCTGTGGTCTCCTGGACATAGCCAAGGAAACCTGGGAGCAAGAGTCCACACCTTATAAGAGTGTAATTGAGCATGTCACGTTGATGCAAGACCGAATCGCTGCGGTCATGCCGATAGTTAAGGAACACTTGGAGCAAGCTCAGGATGCTCAGAGCAGGGTGTATAACCGAACTGCTAAAGTTAGAAATTTTAACTCTGGTGATCGAGTGTTGGTCTTAGTGCCAACCGTAGAAAGCAAATTTCTTGCTAGATGGCAAGGGCCGTATGAGATAATTGAAAAGGTGGGGGATGTAAATTATAAAGTTTACCAACCAGGTAAAAGGGAGACAGTGCAGTTATACCATGTAAACTTAATTAAGCCATGGAAAGAAAGAGAGACCCTCGTGGCAGTAAGTACCCCCTATAGTAACCCAGATGTGTATGTGTCAGAATCCCTCGCAAATCCACAGAAACAGGAGACAAAAGAGTTTGTGCAGAGAAACACAGACGTGTTTTCAGAACTGCCAGGACAGACTAGTATGATAAAACATGACATTGTGACCGAGCCTCAGGTTCGGGTCCACTTGAAACCCTACAGAGTCTCTGAAGCTCGCAGACAAGCCATATCTGAGGAGGTCAAGAAAATGCTAGACCTTGGGATTATTGAAGAGTCAAAAAGTGAGTGGTCCAGTCCCATTGTATTGATTCCGAAACCAGATGGGTCATTACGTTTCTGTAACGACTTCCGCAAGTTAAATGAGATGTCAAAGTTTGACGCATACCCAATGCCAAGAGTTGACGAGTTAATAGAGAGACTGGGCCATTCAAGGTATTTTTCAACACTTGATTTAACCAAAGGCTATTGGCAAGTACCCCTCACGGAGGGCGCCAAAGAGAAGACTGCGTTCATCACCCCGGATGGTCTGTTTCAATATATTTGTTTACCATTTGGGCTACATGGGGCTCCAGCGACCTTTCAAAGGTTAATGGACATAGTCCTCAAACCCCATCGTCGGTATGCTTCGGCATATCTGGACAACATTATAATCTTTAGTGATGACTGGCAAAGCCACTTACCAAAAGTACAAGCAGTACTAAACTCCCTCAGAGCCACGGGGTTAACAGCAAACCCAAAGAAATGTTCCTTAGGCTTGGAGGAAGCACGGTATCTGGGGTACATAATTGGGAAAGGGGTGATAAAGCCACAGGTCAACAAAGTTGAGGCTATCCAAAACTGGCCCCAGCCCTCAACCAAAAAGCAGGTCAGAGCATTCCTAGGAATTGTAGGTTATTACCGCAGGTTCATTACAAACTTTGCCAGCACAGCAGCGCCCCTGACAGATCTTACCAAGGGAAGTAAGTCTGTCATGGTCAAGTGGGACACGAAGGCTGAAAGCGCCTTTCAAGAGTTGAAACTGGCCCTGTGTAACCAACCAGTCTTAGTCACTCCTGACTTCAAAAAGGAGTTTGTTGTCCAAACTGATGCTTCTGATGTGGGGCTCGGAGCAGTTCTGTCACAAGAGGTGGGTGGTGAGGAACATCCTGTGACCTATTTGAGCAGAAAGCTTACCCCGGCTGAGAAAAACTATAGCATAGTTGAACGTGAGTGCTTGGCCATTAAGTGGACACTTGAGTCCCTGAGATATTATTTATTGGGTCGTCGGTTTAGGTTGGTTACAGACCATTCTCCTCTTACGTGGATGTGTCAAGCTAAAGAGAGAAATTCAAGAGTTACACGGTGGTTTCTTACTTTGCAGAACTTCAAATATACTGTGGAACACAGAGCAGGAAAACTGCAGGGCAATGCTGACGCTTTGTCTAGGACACACTGCCTTGTAGCTAAAAGTGTCCGATCCCACGGGCTCGAACAGAGGAAGAATGTATGTGAGACAGTGACAGGTAAAGTCATTGAGGGAAGGTACATTTCCCCTAGAATCCTGTCATATGTATCCTAGACTCCAGGGAATGAGTATTTTTTGCAATAGAAAACTCTAGCTTTCCAATCTCGGCTTAAAGAGGCCCTGTCTCCTATATATGGAGATCGGCGCTGTAATGTAGGTGACAGTAATGCTTTTTATTTTAAAAAACGATCTTTTTTCACAACGTTAGGAGCGATTTTGGTTTATGCTAATGAGCTTTCTTAATGCCCAAGTGGGCGTACTTTTACTTTCGACCAAGTGGGCGTTGTACAGAGGAGTGCATGACGCTGACCAATCGGCATCATGCACTCCTCTCCATTCATTTACACTGCACTAGCGATATAGTTATATCTCTATGTGCAGCTACTTACACAAACCCTAACATTACTACAGTGTCCTGATAATGAATACACATGACCATCCAGCCTGGACGTCATGTATACTCAGAATCCTGACACTTCTGACTCTTTCTTTGTGAGATTCCGGCAAGTGAAACCAAATCTCGCGAGATTACGGAGCTAAACGAGATTTGGTTTCACTTGCCGGAATCTCTTTTCACCCGAACTGGCAAGGGGGCGTGTCACTGCTACGGACAGTGTAGGAGCTGGGGAGCGCTTATACTGTCCGTAGCAGAGACACGCCCCCTTGCCAGTTCGGCAGACAATACAAGACTGATCTCTCACAAGAGCTGAAGAGATGAGAGCGCGCTCTCCTCTCCACAGCTCTTACATTGTTTGGGTGAAAAGACTGCAATCGCACACTCTCTCTCCTTGCTCTTGCTGTGGCACTGTCCATATCTGATTGGACAGTGTCACAGCCATAGTAACACGCCCCCTTGCAAGTATATGCCCCGTTGACTGTTCAGGGGGTTATTTAAATATCGGGCGCCAAATATAACGGCACCGATATCTAAATAACGGAGGGAGGTAGAAATTTTTTTGAAAGTGCCCCAGGGTTTGTTCAGCCCTCCCCATTGAATGCTGCACTCAGCTGCACATGTATGGGGAGGTAAAAGGTTCTCTTTAAGACAAAACTTAAGGCAGAAAGACCCACAAACAAGTAACAACTGAAGACAGCTGCAGTAAAGGCCGGGCAAACCATCACAAAGGAGGAAACCCAGCGTTTGGTGATGTTCATGGGTTCTAGACTTCAGGCAGTCATTGCCTGCAAAGGATTCTCTGCAAAGTATTACAATTTTTTTAATTTATTTATGGTATAGTTAATTTGTCCCATTACTTTTGATCCCCTGAAATGAGGAGGTTGTGTAGAAAAATGGTTGCAATTCCTAAACGTTTCACAGGATATTTTTGTTCAACCTCTTGAATTAAACCTGAAAGTCTACACTTCAATTGCATCTCAGTTAATTTCAAATCCAATGTGGGGACATGCAGAGCCCAAATAATGAAGATTGTGTCACTGTCCAAATAATTCTTGACCTAACTGTATGTCCCACTTTATTGTATAAGGCAGAATTGATAATAGTTCATGAAAATTAGTATATTGAAAGTATGGTAGGTGTAAACATTTTGCTGTATTTTTTTTTTGCTATGGTTTTTAAAAATAAACCTAATCGGTTAAGTAAGTACCACCTTTGAATTAGTCCTACCTGAAAGAAGAGGTCCCTAACTAAGGTATTCAACCTGTTTTTCTGCTTTAAAGAAAGGGAGTTAGGGCACATTCAGACGTGGCGGAATTGCTGTGGAATTCCGCTGCTGACAGTCCGCAGTGGAAATCCTTTGCAGACAGTTTGTCCATTGGTTTCCACACCTTTTTAGTTATCTTCGTGCAGACGTTACGGAAAACTTAGCTGCGGAACATAGGCTGTAGTGCAGAATTTTCAGTCCACAGCATGCACTGTCTGTTGCGGAGAAGAAGCGGAATTTCACTGCATATTTCAGCCGTTGCAATGCAAAAACTGAATTCTCTGGCAAGTCCGCTGTGTTTTCTACAACGTCTGAATTATCTGTCAAATATGCAAATGTTGGTGCAGATTCGTTGCGTAATTGCCCTAAATCTGCACAAACATTTGCAGCGGAAAAATTCCGCCATGTCTGAACGTGCCCTTACTGTCCTTCATTTGATTAAAACCACACCATATCGTACACTATTCTGTCGATTGTTTTACTACTATCCCAGCAACTTGACGTGTTTTTATTGAGGCCAATACAAAGTTTTGCCTTTTTTATATCGCGATTCACTGCAAGTTCTTTGGTGGGCTGGTTTGCTTTATTGTTAATTGTGTCTTTTCTGCTTAAAGAATACTGTACCTATCATTATAACTTGTATTTTTAGGACATAAATCAGTAGAACATGTGAATATATAAATTATATAATAAACTTTGTAATATATCTTAGCAGAAAAAAGTGGCATCTTCCTCACCTTCCAACAATGGTAGTTCGCCTTTCACTGTCTCTCTATAAATCTTCAGAAACCTCCTATGGTATGTTCACACGCAGTGTTTTCAGACGTTTTTCGGGGTGTAAACACCTTAAAAAAATGTATGAAGAAACAGGAGCTGAACGCCTCCAAACATCTGCACATTGATTTCAATGGGAGAAACTGTGACTCGTTCAGACGGGCAAGGCTGCCATCAGGAATTTCTGGGCCCCATACTGCCAATGAGTCTGGGCCCCCGCCCCCTCGTTATTAGGAGGGGGGGGTGAAATGTAAAGGGGCGGGAGGTAGGACACATTAAAAAGAAAACTCTTTGGAGGAGCAGGGCAGAGACAGGAGGTGGGTGTCGGAGGGCAAAGGGGACAGACTACGTGCCAGGGCTGGGAGAACTGAAAGTAGCAGTGGTAGCCAAGGGGGGGGAGACGCCACCTCACAGGGGCTCTGTGGAGTGACAGGGAAGAGACAGCGGCTCTGTGGTGGGCAAAAAGGGAAAGTGTGTGTGTGTGTGTGTGTGCTTTTGCATTCCCTTCACACGCTGCACACACGTTATCTGTGTAAAAACCACACAAGAAAATTAATTTAGACACCAAACCAGAAAAAAATTCAGATCCTAGACCAGACCTGTTAGGTAATTCAGACACCTTTCCACCAGACCCCTACCTGTGGCCAGAGTTTAGCATTTAGACTTTTATCTACAGGGGAGTGTGTGTGTGGCGCTATCTACAGGGGGCTGTGTGTGTGGAGATATTTACAGGGGGCAGTGTGTGGAGCTATTTACAGGGGGTTGTGTGTGGTGCTATTTACAAGGGGCTGTGTGTGGCGCTATCTACAGGGGAGGTTTGTGGCACTATCTACAGGGGATGTGTGGCACTATCTACAGGAAAGGTGTGTGGCACTATCCACAGGGAGGGGGTGTGGCGCTATTTACAGGGGGCTGTGTGTGGCTCTATCTACAGGGGGCTGTGTGTGGCTCTATCTACAGGGGGTGCATGTGGCACTATCTACAGGGGGTGCGTGTGGCACTATCTACAGGGGGGTGTGTGGCACTATCTACAGGGGTGTGTGTGGCGCTATGTACAGGCGGGTGTGTGTGGCGCTATCTACAGGGGGCTGTGTGTGGCGCTATCTACAGGGGACTGTGTGTGGCGCTATCTACAGGGGTGTGTGGCACTATCTACAGGGGTGGGTGTGGCGCTATCTACAGGGGTGGGTGTGGCGCTATCTACAGGGGTGTGTGGCGCTATCTACATGGAATTGTGTGGTGCTATCTACAGGGGGCAGTGTGTGGCACTATCTACAGGGGGCAGTGTGTGGCACTATCTACAGGGGAGTGTGTGTGTGTGGCGCTATCTACAGGGGGGTGCTATCTACAGGGGGTATGTTCGGCGCTAACTACAGGGGTGTGTGTGGCACTCTCTACAGGGGAGGTGTGTGGCACTATCCACAGGGGGGGTGTGGCGCTATCTACAGGGGGCTGTGTGTGGCTCTATCTACAGGGGGCTGTGTGTGGCTCTATCTACAGGGGGGTGTGTGGCACTATCTACAAGGGGTGTGTGTGGCACTATCTACAGGGCGGTGTGTGTGGCACTATCTACAGGGGGGTGTGTGTGGCACTATCTACAGGGGGGTGTGTGTGGCGCTATCTACAGGGGGTGTGGAGCACTATTTACAGGGGGCAGTGTGTGGAACTATTTACAGGGGGTTGTGTGTGGCGCTATCTACAGGGGGCTTTGTGTGGAGCTATCTACAGGGGGCTGTGTGTGGCACTATCTACAGGGGGTGCGTGTGGCACTATCTACAGGGGGTGCGTGTGGCACTATCTACAGGGGGTGCGTGTGGCACTATCTACAGGGGGTGCATGTGGCACTATCTACGGGGGGTGCGTGTGGCACTATTTACAGGGGGTGCGTGTGGCACTATCTACAGGGGGTGCGAGTGGCACTATTTACAGGGGGTGCGTGTGGCACTATCTACAGGGGGTGCGTGTGGCACTATCTACAGGGGGTGCGTGTGGCACTATCTACAGGGGGGTGTGTGGCACTATGTACAGGCGGGTGTGTGTGGCGCTATCTACAGGGGGCTGTGTGTGGCGCTATCTACAGGGGACTGTGTGTGGCGCTATCTACAGGGGCTGTGTGTAGCGCTGTCTACAGGGGGCTGTGTGTAGCGCTATCTACAGGGGTGTGTGGAGCGCTATCTACAGGGGGCTGTGTGTAGCGCTATCTACAGGGGTGTGTGGCACTATCTACAGGGGTGGGTGTGGCGCTATCTACAGGGGTGGGTGTGGCGCTATCTACAGGGGTGTGTGGCACTATCTACATGGGATTGTGTGGTGCTATCTACAGGGGGCAGTGTGTGGCACTATCTACAGGGGCAGTGTGTGGCACTATCTACAGGGGAGTGTGTGTGTGGTGCTATCTACAGGGGGGTGCTATCTACAGGGGGTATGTTCGGCGCTAACTACAGGGGTGTGTGTGCCACTCTCTACAGGGGATTCCAGTCGGCAACTCTCTGGCCGGGGATTCCGCTCCTGGATGCGTGAATGGCAGAGCAGAAAGCTGATACTTTCCTGCTCTGCCATAGTATTCAATTGTATCTGCATCCTGTGGACGCAGATACAATTGAATATGGCAGTGGCTGAGACACGTCTGGGACAGTAATTTGCCAGGACTGCCTTTATAGATTCAGGACAGTCCCTGCAAATTCAGGACTGTTGGTAACTATGCCTCCGGTATAAGCTTTCTCCCCCTACCCAGGTATACTCTCTCCTTCCTCTACCCCTCCCCATGTATAATTTCTCCCCTCCCTTCAGATATCATCACCTTTCACCCAATTATTACCCCCCCCCCCCCCCCATTGTAATGCCTCCTATTTTTTACAGCATACACATCATAAATGACGCAAAAAAATTGTTGTGCAGGTTATTACGGCTGCGCCAATACTGAATGTGTATATTTTATGTATTGAGACTTATTTTAATGTGTATTGTAAAAAAGGTGTATGTGTATTTTTTTCTAATTTAACATTACTTTATGTTTTTACTTTATTTTTAAACTTTAATGTACTGGTATATATCTATATACGGATAGTACACAGGCAGTTGTTAGGACAGACCTGAGTATGCCCTAACAGGAAATATGGTAAGACAGCCCTAGGCTCCTTCAATGGACCCTGGGCTATCTGCCCATATATGGTATGTCCCTCAATCGCGTCACAGGGATTCCTGTGACGTGATCCAAGGGGCATCCCCCCTTCTCATTTTCCCCTGAATGCTGCAGTCAGCTTTGATCGCAGCATTAGTGGAATAGTGGCGGAGATGAGAGGTTTCTCTGATCTCTGTCTTTATAGAGTGGGACTGCGGCTGTGTAATACAACCATTGCCCCGCTACTGACAACAAGCGCACGCGGTCAGCACGAGGTGATGCGGGCGTCGCTGCACTAATGAGCGGCGGTTCAGGCACTGAAGACAGAACACGTCGGGGTGTTTTGTAGTGCGCCCGCCATGTTCTGTTTTCAGTGCTGCCGCTCATTAGTGCAGTGCTGGCCGCATCACATCATCCTGGCGGCGCGTACATGTCAGGACTCCGGAGCGGGGCCGGAACTGTATTACACAGCCGCACCTCCGCTCTCATACATTCATGTATTACAATTTTTAGCTGTGCGGCCGCACAGCTTAGTATCGAAATACATGAAATAACGGTATCGAACCGTTTGGGGGTGCACGGTATCGAAACCGTATCGAAGTTTTGATGCATCGTGCATCCCTACTCAAGTGCCATCCTCCCTCCATTATTATCTCCTTCCCACTCTAGCATCATTTTCCTCCCTACCCAATGCCATCTCCCTGCCCCATTATCATCTCCCTGCCCCCATTATCATCTCCCTGCCCCCATTATCATCTCCCTGCCCCCATTATCATCTAACTCTACCCCATTATCATCTAACTCTACCCCATTATCATCTAACTCTACCCCATTATCATCTAACTCTACCCCATCCCCATAGAAAGCAAAAATCTTACCCACGTCTGTATTAGTTTACACTGCAGCATAGGATTGTATCACTCAGCTCTACAACGGCTCTTTTCTCCTGTCCTGTGTAAACAGAGGGAGAAGACAGGTTTATTGTCACATGTTACACAGGATGGGAGATAAGAGCCATAGAGCTGATACAATCCTATGCTGAGGTGTTAACATAATACAGAGGTGGGTAAGATATTTACTTTCTATGGGGGCAGGAGGAGATTTTTTCAGGAGGCTCTGGGCAGCAGCAGCCGGACACAGACATAACTTAGTACTCACTGTGTCTGAAGAAGAAGACGATGACTGCTGCTGCTGCTGGACGTATCCTCCGAGGCTGAGCTCATAACTCCCGCTGCTGTGATGTCTCCACCCCTTGTCTCCTCCCCACACGCTGTCACGCTGTTGTGGAGGAGGAGGGGCGGGCACATCTCACTCTCCAGTGGGCCCTTATGGTTTTATTCTGATGTAATGAATGGGCCCCTGCTTCGTGATGGGACCTATTCTGATGTAATGAATGGGCCCCGGCTTCGTGATGGGACTTGTTCCTTTCACCGAAATGAAATCGTAAGAGCCACACTGCCGTGAGTATATTAATTCCAGCGGCAGAGTGCGGGCCCATTTTTTTTTAATTTATTCCCGGGCCCCTGACTGCAATATCCCCAGTACCTCCCTGATGGCGGCCCTGCAGACGGGGCGTTTTTTTTTACACAGACGTTTGAAAAACTGGCGCGTAACAAAACTCTCCACAAAAATAAGTGCACGTAACTTCTTGAGCCGTTTTTCATTGTGTCAATAGAAAAACAGCTCCAAAAAACGGCTGCAAAAAACGCATCAAAAAAAGTTTGTGGTTTCAAAAACAACTGAAAATCAGAGGCTGTTCTCCCTTGAAAACAGCTCCGTATTTTACAGCCATTTTTACTATAGCGTGTGAATATAACCTTAGTCTCTAAACAGTTTGTCTAATGTAAAACAGTAAATACGCAACATGTAAGAGGTTAAGGAGGGGGATGCAGCTGCATTTTATCGTTGTTTAAGGGAAACAGCCAGAGAGGGACAGCAACAGGGAGGAAATATCAGATTGGCTCAGAGCACACAGCACTGCTACTACATCACACCAGGAAGAGACCGCCAACTCAGCCAGCATGGAAATACAATATGCAGTTACATAAACAAGCAGATATAATATTAAAAATGAAAAAACAGGGGTCTTAGAGCGCAGCTGCAGAACGGTCTAAGCTTGAATGATGATAAGTTACGTTTATTGAGTTATTGCAACGCGTTACAGTGCCGGACTGGAATCATTACATGTAGAAAATACTGAATAAACTGAGCCTAAAGCTTAATCCGTTCTTCAACATTGTTCTTAGACTCTTGTTTTTCATTTTTATATTGTATCTTCAGAGGCCCCAGATATCAACGGCCCAGAAAAAGTGCAGCAGTACTCGATATTATAACCTATATGCCCATAACAGAGCTGTGCCTGCTTAACCCCTTGAAGTCCAAGCCATTTTTTGATTTCTGATTTTCGCTTTTCACTCCCCGCCTTCTATGAGCCATAACTTTTTTATTTTACCGTCAATGGAGCGGTGTGAGGGCTTTGCGGGAGGTGTTGTAGTTTCTACTGGCATTGTTTAAAGTACCATATAATGTACTGGGAAACTGAAAAAATATTATATGTGGGTAGAATTGGAAAAAAACGTTGATTCCTCTATTTTCTTTTGTATTTAGTTTTTACATCTTTCACCATGCGTTAAAAACAACAATTTAACTATATTCTACTGGTCAATACGATTACGGTGATACCAAATGTATATAGTTTTCTTAATGTTTTACTCCTTTAACAAAGAAAAAACTATTTGTAAGAAAAAAAAAATAATTGTGTCACCATATTCTGTAACTTTTTTATTTTTCCGTCGATTGAGCGGTATGAGGGCTTAATTTTTGTGGCACGAGCTGTGGTTTTTATTGGTAGCATTTTTTGGTACATACGACTTTTTGATCACTTTTTATAAAAAAAATTTTTATCGCTAAGTTGACCAAAAAACAACGATTCTGGTGTTTTATATTTTTTCTTTTTAATGCGTTCACCGTGCGAATTAAATAATGCTATATTGTTATTGTTCGGACTTTTATGGACGCAGCAATGCCAATTTTGTTTATTTTTTTTTATTTTTTACATTACTTTAGAGGAAAAATGGGAAAAGGTTTATTTTTTTTACTTTTAATTTATTCTATTTAGTTTTCACTACTAAAAACGTTATTTAACTTTTTTTTACACGTCATTAGTCCCCCTAGGGATGCCCTTTCGCGTGCACATCTCCTACGTAGCCGCTTCCGACGATACTGGATGTGAGTAGATCTCCTCGTCTTTTGTTCCGTGGTGACGATGCCTGGATGTGAGTAGAGTTTCTCCTCGTCTTCTGATCCAGAGCGGCGGGAGTATCGTAGTATCGTCTGAAGCGCTGGTATGCGTGAGGGCGTGCACGCACGCTTTCTGCAGAACGACAAGACTGTGTGTTCTCATGAGAGAGATCACATAGCACAAGCCGCTTTCACACTGTCCATAGCTGATTGTACAGTGTAACAGCAATAAGTAACATGCCCTCGTGCCATTTAGAAATAAAGAAACACCACATTGACAGTTCAGGGGGTTGTTTAAATATTGGGCTCCAAATATAACGGCACCGATATCTAAATAATGGAGGAGGCTAGAATTTTTTTTTTAACCCCTTCCCGCTCCTTGACGTACTATTACGTCATGGCAGCTGTATCGTTCGCGCTCCATGCCGTAATAGTACGTCTCAGGAGTAACGGCCGTTTCGGCCGTCCTCCCGACACATACAGGAGCTGTGACGCTGCTGTCTTGTTCAGCAGCTGTCACAGCTCCTACAGCGGGGACCGATCGCTGTGTCCCCGCTGATTAACCCCTTAAAAGCCGCGTTCTATAGAGATCGCGGCTTTTTAGGGGTTAAGCTGCCATCGCCGGCCTGCTACGCGACAGCGGCCGGCGATGGTGACTATGGCAACCGGACACCAAACAATGGCGTCCGGCTATGCCATAGACGGAAGCCTAGTGGGTCCTGACAACGTCAGGACCCACTATGCTTGCTGTCAGTGAGTAGCTGACAGTTCTAATACACTGCACTACGCATGTAGTGCAGTGTATTAGATTAGCGATCAGGGCCTCCTGCCCTCATGTCCCCTAGTGGGACAAAGTAATAAAGTAAAAAAAAAGTTAAAAAAAGTTGTGTAAAAATAAGAAAATAAAAGTTTTAAAAGTAATAAAAGTAAAAGTCCCACTTTTTCCCTTATCAGTCATTTATTATTAATAAAAATATATAAACAAACAAATAAACTATACATAATTGGTATCGCCGCATCCGTAACGGCCTGAACTACAAAATTATTTTGTTATTTATCCCGCACGGTGAACGCCGTAAAAAAAAATATTAATAAACCGTACCACAATCACAATTGTTTGGTCACTTCACCTCCCAAAAAATGGAATAAAAAGAGATCAAAAAGTCGCATGTACCTAAAAATGGTACTGATGGAAACTACAGTTCGTTACGCAAAAAATAAGTCCTCGCACGGCTTTATTGATTGAAAAATAAAAACGTTCTGGCTCTTAGAATAAGGTAACACAAAAAGTGAATGATTGTTTACAAAACGTATTTTATTGTGCAAACGCCATAAGACATAAAAAAAAACTATAAACATCTGGTATCGCCGTAATCGTATCGCCCCGCAGAATAAAGTGAATATGTCATTTATAGCGCACGGTGAACGCTGTAAAAAAAAAAGTATACAAAAACAATAGTAGAATTGCTGTTTTTTAGTCACCACGCCACCTAAAAATGGAATAAAAACTGATCAAAAAGTCGCATGCACCCCATGAAAACTACAATGGATTCCTCAAGGGGTCTAGTTTCCAAATTGGGGTCACTTTTGGGGGGTTTCCAATGTTTTGGCACCACAAGACCTCTTCAAACCGGACATGGTGCCTAATAAAAAAGAGGGCTCAAAATCCGCTAGGTGCTCCTTTGCTTCGGAGGCCGGTGCTTCAGTCCATTACCGCCCGAGGGCAACATGTGGGATATTTCTCTAAACTGCAGAATCTGGGCAATAAGTATTGAGTTGCGTTTCTCTGATAAATCCTTTTGTGTTATAAAAAAAATGGTATAAAAAGAGTAAATTTCACCTCTACTTTGCTCTAAATTTCTGTGAAACACCTAAAGGGTTCATAAACTTTCTAAATGCTGTTGTGAATACTTTGAGGGGTCTAGTTTCTAAAATGGGGTGTTTGATAGGGGTTTCTAATATATGGGCCCCTCAAAGCAACTTCAGAAATTAACTGGAACCTAAAAAAATAAATAAATGAGGCAATACTTCGCTTCTTACATTATACTGATAATGAGCCGTGCCCACTCCGAGATGACCCCAGTTTTGACCGTTTGTATAAACGGAGACCCCTATTAGACCGTTCCAGTGCCCGGTTTTCCCAAGCATACACCCCCGAGAAGTGTTTTTCTATTGATGAGTCCCTGGTACATTTTAAAGGGAGGGTTCAATTCCGCCAGTACCTGCCAGGTAAGAGGGCAAGGTATGGCGTGAAGATGTATAAGCTGTGTGAGAGGGCATCAGGGTATACCTACAGGTTTAGGATATATGAAGGAAAGGCCACCCCCAAACCAGACTGCATCCTGGACTACAATAGGTACATGGGAGGGATGGACTTGTCAAATCAAGTCCTGAAGCCCTACAGCGCCATGCGGTGTGGTATAAGAAGCTGGCCGGGCACATCATACAGATGGCATTGTACAATGCGTACGTGCTACGTCGATGTTCAGGCCAGAGGGGAACTTTCCTGGAATTTCAAGATCTAATCTTTAGGGACCAGGAAGGGGGGGCACCCAGTACTTCTGGAAGCGAGACCACACGCATCGTACCAGGGCAACACTTTCCAGGAGAAGTTCCCCAAACCGGTGGAAAGGGAAAGAGTCAAAAGAGGTGCAGAGTCTGCTATAAGAGGGGGATAAGGAAGAACACAATATACCAATGTGACACGTATCCCGAAAAACCAGGGCTCTGTATAAAAGATTGTTTTAAAATGTATCATACATCCCTTGATTTTTAATTTACCCTGATGCACTCCGCACAGCTTACCCCCCTCATCTTTCCCTTCTGAGCCCTGCCGTATGCCCAGGCAGCTGATAACAGCCACATGTAGGGTATTGTCGTACCCAGGAGAACCCACATTACAATTTAAGGGGTGTATATCTCCGGTGGCGCATGCTGGGCACACTATATTGGACACTGAAATGGCATATATATATATAAAATTGCAAATCTCACACTGCACCATCTGCTGCGCATTATCTTTTACACAGTACCTGTGGGGTCAAAATGCTCACTACACCTCTAGATGAATGTCTTAAGGGGTGTAGTTTTTAAAATGGGGTCACTTCTCGGGGGTTTCAACTGTACTGGTACCTCAGGGGCTTCTGCATACATGACTTAGCACCAGAAAATCTCCAGTAGGCCAAATGGTGGTCCTTTTCTTCTGAGCCCTCCCATGGGCCCAAACAGCAGTTTATCACCACAAATGGGGTATTGCCGCACTAAGGACAAATTGGGCAACAAAATGGGGTATGTTGTTCCTTGTGAAAATAAGAAATTTTGATCAAAAATGACATCTTATTGGAAAAAATATCATTTTTTTCATTTCACAGCCCAATTCAAATAGGTGCTGTGAAAAAACTGTGCGGTCAAAATGATAACAAAAACCATAAATGAATTCCTTGAGGGGTGTAGTTTCCAAAATGGGGTCACTTCTGGTGGGTTTCCATTGCTTTGATACCTCTGGGGCTCTGCAAATGCGACATGGCACCCGAAAACCAATCCAGCAAAATCTGGACTCCAACAAACACATAGCGCTCTTTTCCGTCTGAGCCCTCCCATGGGCCCAAACGGCAGTTTATCACCACAAATGGGGTATTGCCGCACTAAGGACAAATTGGGCAACAAAATGGGGTATGTTGTTCCCTGTGAAAATAAGAAAATTTGATCAAAAATGACATTTTATTGGAAAAAATATCATTTTTTTCATTTCACAGCCCAATTCAAATAGGTGCTGTGAAAAAACTGTGCGGTCAAAATGATAACAAAAACCATAAATGAATTCCTTGAGGGGTGTAATTTCCAAAATGGGGTCACTTCTGGTGGGTTTCCATTGTTTTGATACCTCAACGCCTCTTCAAACCTGGCATGCTGCCTAAAATATATTCTAATAAAAAAGAGGCCTCAAAATGCACTAGGTGCTTCTTTGCTTCTAGGGCTTGTGTTTTAGTCCACGAGCGCACTAGAGCCACATGTGGGACATTTCTAAAAACTGCAGAATCTGGACAATACATATTTAGTAGTGTTTCTCTGGTAAAACCTTCTCTGTTACTAAAAAAAAATTGAATAAAATTGAAATTCAGCAGAAAAAATGAAATTTGCAAATTTCATTTCCACATTGCTTTAATTCCTGTGAAATGCCTGAAGGGTTAAAAAACTTTCTATATGCTGTTTTGAATACTTTGAGGGGTCTAGTTTTTAAAATGGGGTGTTTTATGGGGGTTTCTAATACATAGGCCCCTCAAATCCACTTCAGAACTGAACTGGCACCTTCAAAAAAAGGCTTTTGAAATTTTCTTAAGAATATGAGAAATTGCTGTTTATGTTCTAAACCTTGTAACGTCCAAGAAAAATAAAATAATGTTCAAAAAACGATGCCAATCTAAAGTAGACATATGGGAAATGTGAACTAGTAACTATTTTGGGTGGTATAACTGTCTGTTTTTCAAGCAGATGCATTTAAATTCTGAAAAATGCTATTTTTTGTAAATTTTCTCTAAATTTTGCAATTTTTCACAAATAAAGACTGAATATATCGACCAAATTTTACGACGAACATGAAGCCCAAAGTGTCACGAGAAAACAATCTCAGAATCGCTTGGATTGGTTTAAGCATTCCGACGTTATTACCACATAAAGTGAAATATGTCAGATTTGAAAAATGGGCTCTGAGCCTTAAGGCCCAAACTAGGCTGCGTCCTTAAGGGGTTAAAGTGAGACAAGGTTTGTGCAGCCCTGTCTATTACATGCTGTACACAGCTGCACGTGTCTGGGCAGGCAAAAGGTTCCCTTTAAGGCTGGGTTCACACACCCTATTTACGGACGTAATTCGGGCGTTTTAACCTCGAATTACGTCTGAAAATACGGCTCCAATGCGCCAGCAAACATCTGCCCATTCATTTTAATGGATTTTACGATGTACTGTGCCGACGGTAATTTTTTAAAAAAGACGCCCGCGTCAAAGAAGTGCCTGTCACTTCTCGGGACGTAATTGGAGCCGTTTTCCATTGACTCCATAGAAAAACAGCTCCAATTACGTTCGTAATGGACGCTGCGAAAAACGCCTGCACTTGCCTTTACGTCTGAAATTTAGCCGTATCGGACGTGTACGTGTGAACATACCCTAAGCGCAACAAATTAGTGTGGGCACTTGTCTTTTGGGCTTTGAGAACCAGGATTATCCCAAACCTAGGATTCTCTGCGCTATGGAGGCTTTTAGGGTATGTTCACATGGCCTATTTTCAGCCGTTTTTCGGGCAGTAACTCACCGAAAAATGGCTGAAAATACGGAGGGGCTGAACGCCTCCAAACATTTGCCCATTGATTTCAATGGGAAAAACGGCGTTCCATTCCCATGGGGCATCTTTTACGCGACCGTTTTTAAAAACAGCGCGTAAAAAAACGCCCCGAAAAAAAAGAAGTGCATGTCACTTCTTGAGCCGTTTTTGGAGCCGTTTCTCATTGGGTCAATATAAAAACAGCTCCAAAGACGGCCGTAAAAAAACGCATCAAAAAACGCTTGTTGCTTAAAAAATGGTTGAACATCAGAGGCTGTTTTCCCTTGAAAACAGCTCCGTATTTTACATTCGTTTTTTGTTAAGCGTGTGAACATAGCCTTAGTGTAAAAAAGACCTTATGCGGATTACACACATTTCTGACTGCACTATATCTTATATATACTATTATTATCCACAGCTGATGTAACGATTGAGGGTATTAGATAATCATCTAGCCCTTTTAACCCCTTAAGGACACGGCCAATTTTGGCCTTGAGGACAGAGCAATTTTTTTTACATTTCCCTCTTTGCATCCCGACGCTTATAACTCTTTTATTTTTTGTACAACGTAGTTGTATGAGACTTTGTTTTTTGCGGGACGAGTTGTACTTTATGTACGTACCATTTTTTGGTACAAATACATTATCGTTTAATTTCTATAAATTTTTAATTAGATTAAAATGCAGAAAAAAAGCAGTTGCGCAGCAGTTTTAAGATTTTATTTTTTTTACACCATACACCTATCATCATAAATAATGTTATACATTTGTTGTACAGGTTGTTACGGTCGTGGCGATACCAAATATGTCTATATTATTTCATGTTTTGGGACTTATATTTTAAAAAGTTTATTTATTATAAAAAATGTGTGTTTCGGTGTATTTTATTTACTTTTTATTTATTTATTTATCATTATTTTTTTTTTACATTCATTTAATCCCATAAAGGGATTTATCATTTTGATTTTGATTTTGTAACTGCAATGTACTGGCATAGATCTGATTGTACACAGGCAGTTGTTAACAACAGGAAATATGTTCAGACAGCCCTGGGGTCCTTCACTGGACCCTGGGCTGTCTGGCCATATGAGTTGTGGGCTTTGATCGCGTCACAGTTATTTTCTGTGACGCGATCAATGTGCAGTCACCCCTCTTTGAACGCCGCGATCAGCTGTCATCGCGGCGTTCAAAGGGTTAACAGCGGAGAGAAGATGTTTCTCTCCTCTCCGCTGTCAGAGCGGGGCCGTGGCTGTGTATTACAGCCGTTGCCCCGCTCTCGATCGCACACACAGAGACGGCAGAGACTGCTGTCACACAGGACGAGTATGCTCGTCCTAATGCGCGAAGTGCTCGCCGCTCAGGACGAGCATACTCGTCCTGTGTCGGCAACCAGTTAAAGGTAAGGCCACACGGTGCGGTCACGGTGCGTTTATGTTGCGTTTTTAAACTGCAGCAAATCCTTTTTCAACAGAAGTCAATGGTGACGTTTTTGTTATGGACAGACCGCTGCTATTATATTACAATGTGTTTTTTGTGCAGTTAACTGCATCTTCATAATGTCCGACCGCATGAAGCTAATGACCGCACTGCCAAAGTTGTTGCTGAACTGCTTGCGTTTTTGCTAAGGCTATGTTCACACGCTTAACCAAAAACATCTGAAAATATGGAGCTGTTTTCAAGGGAAAACAGTTCCTGATTTTCAGAAGTTTTTTAAGCCACTGCGTTTTTTGATGCGTTTTTTACTCACGTTTTTTAAGCTCTTTTCAATAGAGTCTATGAAAAACGGCTCCAAAAATGTCTCAAGAAGTGACCTGCAATTCTTTTTCGCTGCCGCGTAAAAAAAACGGCCCTTCGGAACAGAACGCCATTTTTCCCATTGAAATCAATGGGCAGATATTTATAGGCGTTCTGCTTCCGATTTTTGGCCATTTTTCTGGCGTTTACGGCCCAAAAATAGGCAGTGTGAACATACCCTGACAGTTCTGCAATGCATTGTAATGAACTATATACAGCACCTAACAAACCTAACAAACTTCAACACGGGTGAAAACTATGTCCATCAATTATTTCCTTTTAAAACTCAACAGAACTGCAGCATTACAGAGACAAAAAACGCATGCAGTTGACCGCATGCGGTTTTCAAACACAAAAAAACCGCGTCAACAACACACTGTGTGGCCATACGCTAAATGCTGACATAGTCTCTGCCACTACTACCTCTTGGGGTATAGCATTCCACAGTTTGACTGCTCTAAGGGTAGAAACGCACACAGCGTAAAACACTGCGGATTTTCCGCAACGGATTAATTGCGGAAAATCCGCAGCATATTACAGTGGCAGCAGTGTGGGTGAGATTTCAACAAATCTCGTCCCCATACTGTGGTAAATATCCGCCTAAATGTCTGCACATAAATTGACCTGCGGTGCGGTTAATTCAACCGCAGCATGTCAATTAATTCTGCGGATACGCAACTCTTCTGTTGCGGGTTTACTCATTGAATTCAATGGGGTGCTTAAACCCGCAACAAAGCAGTGTGTGTTGCGATATCTGTGGCGGAATCACAGTGATGCGCCGCAAAAATCGCAAGTACGAAAAAAATAAAAATAAAGTTATACTTACCCAGAGTTCCCTGCTTCTTCTCCAGTCCGGCCTCCCTGGATGATGTTGCGGGCCAAGTGACCGCTGCAGCCAATCACAGACTGCAGCGTCACATGGCCTGCAACGTCATCCCAGGAGTCCGGATTGCGAGCCGAGAAGATGGAGGGGGTAAGTATGAAAGATTTTGGGGGGTTTTTTCCAGCGCCGCTTCGCAGCAGAAATTCTGCCGGAAAAACGCATCACAATGTGGTGCCATTTTCCGGACGGCATTCCCTGCGGTGTTCAGGGCTGATACTGTAATGACGGGGGGTGAGGAGACAGACAAGTGAGCCCTAATCTACCCGCCACTCAGTCCCTGCCTACTTGCAACGACCCGCCCTAGGCGACGGGGTACAACTGGGCGACAGTCCCTACGCTCAATAAGTGCACGACAGACAAACAGACAAGGGTACACAGAGCTAGGGGGAGAAAGGGGCAGTTGCCCACGGCAACAGCGGGAGCAACAAGAGAAGTAAACAAGCCGAGTCAAACCAGGAGTGTACGAGGTACCAAACGCAGAGCAGGAGAGTAGTCAGCAAGCCGGGGTCAATATGAAGCAAGGACAATAGTACAAGAAGCTGCAGCTGGGCCAGGAAACCAAACGAAAAGAATCACAAGCAAAGGAGGAACAGGAAAGGCAGGTATAAATAGACAGAGGGCGGGAGCTAGCGCTGTCTGGCTAGGCTGTGATAGGTTCTCCCACCCCTAAGCCTGCCACCCTGAGTGGTAGAAGATGGAGTCAGTATCACAGACATAGAAGCAGGTGCAGACTGATTAACTATGGGCGTTAACCCCGAAACTGTGCCTGGCAGATCCTTTACAGATACGCTGTGTGTGTTCCTACCCTAAGGCTGGGTTCCCACTTAGCGTAAACCCTGTAGAATTTCTGCAATGGAATTCTGTGCTGAAAATCCACAGCATTTACAGTAAAGTGAATAAGATTTGAACAAATATCATCCACACGCTGCAGAAATAATCCGCTGAATAAACGTTCATAAATTGACCTGTGGTGCAGTTTTCTAAACCACAGCATGTCAATTTAACCCGCAGAATCGTTGCAGTTTTGTTGCGTCCTTTCCCCATTGGATTCAATGGGGAGGTACGGATGCAGCCATCTTTATCTTGACCCTGATGTCGTGCTGCAGCGTGATAGTACACAATAAAAGCCATTGAGAAAGTCGAGGGGAGTTGACACGGTGTTGCGATTTTTTTCGGTGGAAATGCTGCGATTTCCACTGCAAAAAAAAATATAGCAAATCTGAAAAAACAAACCTTTTTTTTTTACATTTCAGAAATAATTCTCTATACTTACCTCCCTGGCATTCTCATAGCGATGGCTCCTTTTATTTCTGGCTGTTCTCCATGCAGCACGGCCTCCTGGGGTGACGTTTTATCCCATGTAACTGCTGCAGCCAATCCCAGGCTGTAGCAGTCACATCGGCTGCAGCGTCATCACAGGGGATCAGGCTGCACAGCGATCGGAGGGACGCGCCACTATAGCAACGGCAGTGATGGCAAGTGTTAGCTTCGGTGATTCTGGCCGAAAATCTACACCACAAATTGGTGAGTTATTTTCGGACGGAATTCCCTGTGGGTTTTAGGTCGGATACGCTGCATACTTTTATGCAGGGTATGCAACCTGTGGGAACACACTCTAAGGCCCCATGCACACGAATGTAAAAACGGCCGTAATAGACTTCTATTGGCCACGGGTACCTCCCCGTATGCTTACGGGAAGGTGCCCGTGCCGTTGAAAAATATAGAACGTGTCCTATTTTAGGCCGCAATTACGGCACGGGCAGGCCCATAGAAGTCTATGGGGCTCCCGTAATTACGGGTGACTACGTGTGTGCACCCGTAATTACGGGAGCGTTGCTAGGCGACGTCAGTAAATAGTCACTGTCCAGGGTGCTGAAAGAGTTAAACGATCGGCAGTAACTGTTTCAACACCCTGGACAGTGACTTCCGATCACAATATAAATCAACGTGTAAAAAAATAGAAGTTCATACTTACCCAGAACTACCTGCTTCTTCCTCCAGTCCGGCCTCCCGGGATGACGTTTGAGCCCATGTGACCGCTGCAGCCAATCACAGGCTGCAGCGGTCACATGGACTGCCGCGTCATCCAGGGAGGTCGGGCTGGATGTCAAGAGAGGGACGCGTCACCAAGGCAACGGCCGGGTAAGTATGAATTTCTTTTACTTTTACCTCTGAAAGGGCTGCCCTTTCTCTCTATCCTGCACTGATAGAGAGAAGGGGCTGCCGATTAGTGCAGTGCAATTTTGCAGTGAAAACGTGCCTGTAAATACGGGTGGAATTCTGGTGACTCCGGACCCGTATTTACAGGCACGGATCCGTAAATACTGGTGCAATACGGGTCGAATACGTGTGACACCGGACCCGTACGGAAAAAATATGTTTGTGTGCATGAGGCCTTAGGGTATGTTCACACGCAGTGACCAAAAACATCTGAAAATACGGAGCTGTTTTCAGGCGAAAACAGCTCCTGAGTTTCAGACGTTTTTGTAGCAACTCGCATTTTTTGCTGCATTTTTTACAGACGTTTTTGGAGCTGTTTTTCAATGGAGTTAATGAAAAACGGCTCCAAAAACGTCCCAAGAAGTGTCCTGCACTTATTTTGATGAGCCGTCATTTTACGCGCCGCATTTTGACAGCGACGCGTAAAATAAAGGCTCGTGGGAACAGAACATCGTAACTCCCATTGAAAGCAATGGCCAGATGTTTGTAGGCGTATTAGGGGCGTTTTCAGGCGTAATTCGAGGCGTAAAATGCCAGAATTACGTCTGAAAACAGTGCGTGTGAACATACACTCACTGTAAAGAACTCTTTCCTATATTGATATCTAAAACGCAAAATGAATGTCCCCTGGTTCTTTGTAAAGTCCTTGGAAAGAACAGATTATGTGCTAGTTCTGTGTATTGACCACACATATACCATATTTATACATGACAATAAGATCAACTCTTAGCATATTTTTTCCAAGCTTAACAATCCCAATTTTTATAGACTCCCATTGTAAGAAAAACCTCCCATCCCTTCTGATAATCTAGTTGCCCGCCTTTGAACACTCTCCAGCTCTTTGCGACTGAAAATCAATCCCATACATCTGAATGGGTTTGTTTCTTCAGCATGCACATGGATTTCTGCAAGACCCATTGAGATGAATGGGATAGTCGCAGAAATGTCTGCAACAAATCTACTGCGTGTGACTATACCCTTACAGGAATAGAGCATGACAATGCTCATATGAGACACCAAAATGGAAGTCAGCGAGCTTAAGTCCTTATGTACATGGCGATAGGGCTTCCATGGAGGTGCATGGGTTCTATACTTCACCTCCGTAAGCCTTCCATTTCATGAAAATACGACAGAGAAAAAATTATGGCATGCCTTATCGGATGCAATATGTAGGAAAGTAGTCTCCCCTAGTAACATTGCTTCTAGGGGATATCTCCATAAATAATATGCCAAACATAGGGAGCTATATGGTACAGACTGCGTCCACACTTCTCGGGTATGTGCATCGGGCCTTAGGCCCATTCCGGTTGAGTTTTTTGGTAATCTAAGTTTTGTTCAGTAGAACTGTGTAGAGACCAGTGTTACACCATAATTTGGACCTTAAAATGTGCCTTCATCACCGTTGTCTGATGTGGACCTACGAAGACCATGGACAAGTACTTTTGCATTCTTAAAAAAAGTGTCCTGTTGGCACTTCAAGCAAGAGCCTGGACCGGAGCGCAGTTTAGTGGAAGGCTCCATGACTTTGGAGGGATGCTCTTGCCCTAGGGGGTAGTGAAGGGTTAACATAGTCTAAATGGGTTAAGTACATAAGGGTAAATAGCGGGATAGTGCTAGGTGTGAGAAGTTCAATGGGGAGGATTTGTAAAGAGAAAGGGAGGGGAAAGGGAGCGGTATGGGAGGGGGGCTTACCTAATTGGCAGTTAGGCAGGATCCATAGGAAGAGTATAGAAGAGGCCGTACTGCAGACATAAAATAGAATAAGGGGAGGCCTCCATGACTGAAATAGATGGGAAGGGTAACGAATTGGTTGGCCTATAGGAATTTAGGAAAGGGTTAGGAGGAGGGCTAGTAGGGTAGGGGTTGGGGTGTAGGTTTATGTACCTTCTCCTTGTGCTTTCTCTCCCTCTCTTCGCCAGGACGCTGAATCAGGAACATGTCCTTCCTGACCTCTTCCTCCATGGTGTCAGATAAGGACCTTCTGCAGCAGCTGCTGACCGCTGCTGCGTCACGGGTGTCGGGATGGCTCAGTGTGCAGGCGGCGGCGTTGATCGCGGGCTCAGCTTCCTCTCATAGCTGGGAGTCATCGGTGGTTCAGGGCGCAGGCCTGGAGCGCTCCCCGCAGCGTCGACCCCTTCACTGCAGGAGCAGCGGGAGGTAAGAGCACGGCGCTCTCGGAGGACAGGTGCCAGGCGGAGCTATATCGCTAGTGCAGTGTAATTGAATGGAGAGAAGTGTATGATGCTGATTGGTCACTGATTGGTCAGCGTCATACACTCCTCTGTACAACGCCCACTTGGTCTAAAGTAAAAACACGCCCACTTGGGCATTAAGAAACGAATTAGCATAAAGCTAAAAATCGCTCATAAAGTGGTAAAAATAGATCGTTTTCCTAAATAAAAAGCACTGCTGACACCTACATTACAGCGCCGATCTCCTTATGTAGTGGATAGGGCACTTATAATGTGGTGACAGAGTCTCTTTAAAAGTGTACTTATTTCCCTCCTCCAAAATAAAAACTCTGTTGCTGTTAGGGTATGTTCACACGCACTTATTACGGACGTAATTCGGGCGTTTTTGCCCCGAATTACGTCCGAAAATAGCGCCTCAACAGCGCTGACAAACATCTACCCATTGAAAGCAATGGGCAGACGTTTGTTGTTCACACGAGGCGTAATTTACGCGCCGCTGTCAAATGACGGCCGCGTCAAAGAAGTGACCTGTCACTTCTTTGGCCGTAATTGGAGCCGTTATTCATTGACTCCAATGAATAGCAGCGCCAATTACGTCCGTATTGGACGCGGCGTTCAAGCGCCTGCACATGCCGTTACGGCTGAAATTACGGGGATGTTTTCAGGCTGAAACATCCCCGTAATTTCATCCGTTACGGACGCCCTCGTGTGAACATACCCTTATAATGCTGGATACAAAGTGATCGGTTTGTATACCCTATTTTGTAGTTTTCACCGCTTTTTTAGCCAAATCCACACGTCATTTGCAGCTTCAAAAATGATTGTATTTGTATGGCTGATGGGTGAAAAATGGCCCAAAAAATCGGAAGCAGAACGCCTCCAAACATCTGCCCATTGATTTCAATGGGAAAAACTGCGTTCTGTTCCGACGGGGCGTTTTTTTAAGCGTCCATTTTTAAAAAGACGTTTTTTGCTTAGCGTGTCAACATATCCAAATGAATTCACACACAGCGTGTTGCTGCATTTTCCATGGTATTTTTAATGGCGGTTCTACAGCTTTTTTTTTTTACACGTTGTTGTAGTGCGGCCAGATGTTACATTAAAGTCTATAGTAAAATATAATATGCACTACATACATCTGCGTTTTCATTTGTGGTGTCTTTGAAGCAATATTGAGGTCAGTTTTTCTCAGGCGTTTTTCCCATAGACTTCCCCATATCACCTCAAAAACGCCAGGAAAAAAGCAAGTACAAAATGACACTAAATGAAAAAGGCCACTAAAAACGCCCTAAAAATGATATTATATTTTAATAATGCTTGTGTTTTTAGAAGAGGTTTTTGATGCAGTTTAATTTGCCAGAAAATATCTGTGTGTGAAGGAGGCCTAAGGCCGTGCCCATGCTGTGGGTTTTGTTGCAGATTTTGTGCTTGCTGCAGAAACAACCCCTTTCAGATAAATGGAAGTGATTGATATTTGCATAATTTCTGCAACAAAATCTGCAGCGTGTGCAGGGGGCCTAACAATGTTTTTGTTGTTTTAGATTTAGCTGAACCTGAGAGATGCTGTATGGTATAGAGAAGGAATCCATTGAGAAACAGAGATAAAGAATCAAGAAATTGTGCAGAATTTGGTAAATAAAAACTCTAAAATATCTAATTTGCTGTGTTATTTTTCACTTAAATATGTCCTGTTTCTATGTTATAATGATTAACTAGTACAGCGCCAGGACATTTTACTGTGTCAATATATCTAGCAGCGAGGGGTTAATCTGCCAACACATCAGGCTCAGCGAGAGACCTCAGAGCTGTTGATAATCAAAACCATTTTAGGGCTGGATATTCAATCCCTCTGGGAGCAGGCCTTTAATAGCCGGCAGTAGACCCAGTCATTTGCATTAATACCATATGTTCAGTCCTGATTTAGACAGAAAGGAAAGGGTGAAAGGGCTTACAAACTCATTGGAACGATTCCCGGCACGGAGCTCCGAGCTGTAAAATATATACTTTCATAGTCATTGCAACTTTAACATATAACCGTGGGTATAGCTCTGTTAGGCACTGTATATACAGACATGTAGGCCACATATATCTATTTAGAAGGGGTTTTGTTTTGTCTGTTATTTTGGGTGTAATGTTTGTGCTTTTTCATGTGCCAGGTATTAGGTAACGGAATGGTGGTCTCCTGGTGTAGGAAGGGTCTCTGCAGCAGACACACAAGAAAGTTGTAGTCCACACAGCAGGATTGCGCTACAACTGACCTCAGCCATTTTTATTTTTAGATTTTAAACACAGGAATAAATAAAATCAAGCAAAAGAAAAATCTATGCCTCTCCGATTCTAGCTACGCATTAAGGTGTCCCGAATGATATCTTTTTTTAGGCTTTTATTTATTGGATTTGTTTTGCATCATTAAAAAAATATTGTCATCAGTAAGGATCCGTTTCTCTGTTGAGAATGGAGAGAAACAGCGCAGGAAATTTCTGCAACAATTCTGCCTCGTGTGAACTTACCCTTGATTCAAAATTGATCCGAAAGTAACAGGAGTTAATTCTAGTGTGAATAGGGGGGAATTGACTAACAATTTTCTGTCATAGAAAAATCGCAACGAGTGCCATTTCCGCCGCTTAGTCAATTAAAAAAAAAAATGGGCATAGCCCAGTGGAAGGGGCACTAGGGTCTTACACATCAGCTATAATGTACGCCAAATACTGGGATAAATTATAGCGGAAATCAACATTAGCTAGGAACTAACACTATGTGGCGCACAGACAGCCAAAGATGTGACAAGTGTATTACGACCCCTAGACTAAACATTCATTGCGCAATGTGTGTCAAATGCGGTGCACTCCCTTAGTGCAAAAAATGCTGCGTTTTTTGCGCGTTGCAGTTCCGTGTGTCATAAGTGTTTGGTGCGTGGCTGTGTGACTTTCGCGCATATGCCATCCTTATGACACTCTGTTTTTATGTTTAGATAAAGAAATGAAGGAGGTGATTTTATTTTTCCCTTCATTTCTTGATCTACTTTTGGGCGAATCACGCGCAGCACACGGAAGTGCGTCCGTGTGCCGTGCGTGACTTTCACGCACCCATTGATTTCAATGGGTGTGTGTTGCGCGAAAACCGCTCAAGTATAGGATATGCAGGGAGTATTACGCAGCAGACACACGCTGTGTGAGAATCACTCACTCTCTGAACGGCCCCATTGAGTTACATAGGTCAGTGCGTCCATATCACGGACGTGAACTACGCTTGTGTAAATAAGGCCTAATACTCTTACTCCTTTGCCTTCGCCTCCAGCTTGGCCATTTATTTTATCGTACTACCTTTTCTTTTTGATTAATACTTTTGTTCATATTATCAGTCCCACTACAGTGGAGGAAATAAGTATTTGATCCCTTGCTGATTTTGTAAGTTTGCCCACTGTCAGAGACATGAACAGTCTAGAATTTTTAGGCTAGGTTAATTTTACCAGTGAGAGATAGATTATATAAAAATAAAAAAAAACAGAAAATCACATTGTCAAAATTATATATATTTATTTGCATTTTGCACAGAGAAATAAGTATTTGATCCCTTTGGCAAACAAGACTTAATACTTGGTGGCAAAAACCTTGTTGGCAAGCAGAGCAGTCAGACATTTTTTGTAGTTGATGATGAGGTTTGCACACATGTTAGATGGAATTTTGGCCCACTCCTCTTTGCAGATCATCTGTAAATCATTAAGATTTCGAGGCTGTCGCTTGGCAACTCGGATCTTCAGCTCCCTCCATAAGTTTTCGATGGGATTAAGGTCTGGAGACTGGCTAGGCCACTCCTTGACCTTAATGTGCTTCTTTTTGAGCCACTCCTTTGTTGCCTTGGCTGTATGTTTCGGGTCATTGTCATGCTGGAAGACCCAGCCACGAGCCATTTTTAATGTCCTGGTAGAGGGAAGGAGGTTGCTACTCAGGATTTGACGGTACATGGATCCATCCATTCCCCCATTGATGCGGTGAAGTAGTCCTGTGCCCTTAGCAGAGAAACACCCCCAAAACATAATGTTTCCACCTCCATGCTTGACAGTGGGGACGGTGTTCTTTGGGTCATAGGCAGCATTTCTCTTCCTCCAAACACGGCGAGTTGAGTTAATGCCAAAGAGCTCAATTTTAGTCTCATCTGACCACAGCACCTTCTCCCAATCACTCTCAGAATCATCCAGATGTTCATTTGCAAACTTCAGACGGGCCTGTACATGTGCCTTCTTGAGCAGGGGGACCTTGCGGGCACTGCAGGATTTTAATCCATTACGGCGTAATGTGTTACCAATGGTTATCTTGGTGACTGTGGTCCCAGCTGCCTTGAGATCATTAACAAGTTCCCCCCGTGTAGTTTTCGGCTGAGCTCTCACCTTCCTCAGGATCTAGGATACCCCACGAGGTGAGATTTTGCATGGAGCCCCAGATCGATGTCGATTGACAGTCATTTTGTATGTCTTCTATTTTCTTACTATTGCACCAACAGTTGTCTCCTTCTCACCCAGCGTCTTACTTATGGTTTTGTAGCCCATTCCAGCCTTGTGCAGGTCTATGATCTTGTCCCTGACATCCTTAGAAAGCTCTTTGGTCTTGCCCATGTTGTAGAGGTTAGAGTCAGACTGATTAATTGAGTCTGTGGACAGGAGTCTTTTATACAGGCGACCATGTAAGACAGCTGTCTTTAATGCAGGCACCATGTTGATTTGGAGCGTGTAACTGGTCTGGAGGAGGCTGAACTCTTAATGGTTGGTAGGGGATCAAATACTTATTTCTCTGTGCACAATGCAAATAAATATATATCATTTTGACAATGTGATTTTCTTTTTTTTTTTTTATATATATAATCTATCTCTCACTGGTAAAATTAACCTAGCCTAAAAATTCTAGACTGTTCATGACTTTGACAGTGGGCAAACTTACAAAATCCGCAAGGGATCAAATACTTATTTCCTTCACTGTATGGGTGTCATTATTCCATTCTAGATAAACAGATTATATCCAATAATTTGTATCTATAATATTTTGGGACTGTTCTATCTACCATTTAGTATCTGTATCTGGGGTCAAATCTGTATGTGGGGAGTCCACCCCTTTCTTGCCTCCATTCTTTTGTCTGTGTCTCTCATGACAATTTGTATGCATATTTTTTGTGTGTAAAACAACTTTTTAAAGGTAACTAATAATTATTGGATTTTATCTTTGCAAAAATTCTATGTCCTGATTCTTTCCAATTGGCTGTATATTTGCACTTCCATTTGGGACCAACGTCGGATGGGAATACTAATTAGGGTATGTTCACACGCAGTTTTCAGACGTAATTCGGGCCTTTTACGCCTCGAATTATGCCTGAAAATACAGCTCTATTACGCCTACAAACATCTGCCCATTGCTTGCAATGGGTTTTACGGTGTTCTGTTCCCACGAGGTGTAATTTTACGCGTCGCTGTCAAAAGACGGCACGTAAAAAGACGCCCACGAAAAAGAAGTGTATGTCACTTCTTGGAACGTTTTTGGAGCCGTTTTTCATTGACTCCATTGAAAAACAGCTCCACTAACGTCCGTAATATATGCCGCGAAAAACGCGAGTAGTTACAAAAACGTCTGAAAATCAGGAGGTGTTTATGCCTGAAAACAGCTCTGTATTTTCAGACATATTTTGCTAAGCCGTGTCAACATACCCTTAGGGTATGTTCACACGCACTATTTACGGACGTAATTCAGGCGTTTTACGCCTGGAATTACGGCCGAAAATACTGCTTGAAAGCGTCGGCAAACATCTGCCCATTCATTTGAATGGGCTTTACGATGTTCTGTGCAGACGGTAATTTTTTTTTACGTAAAAAAGATGCCCGCTTCAAAGAAGTGCATGTCACTTCTTGGGACGTAATTGGAGAAGTTTTCCATTCACTCCATAGAAAAACAGCTCCAATTACGCCCGTAATGGATGCTGCGAAAAACGCCTGCCATTACGTCTGAAATTCAGGAGCTGTTATCTCCTGAAAACAGCTCCGTAATTTCAGCCGTAACGGACGTGTACGTGTGAACATACCCTAACTGTTGTCAAATTTATTATCATGCGTGAACTTCTTAATAAATTTGTTGCATCTTACTCCAACTCCAATAAATCTAATTCTAGAAGCATTTACCGAGAGAGGTTTGTTTTAAGTGCATCTGTCACCATTTCTTGAGTACATTTTATCTCTTACTTTTTAGTCTCCAGTTGAGATGAATGAGTCGAAGGCCTTATTTACAAGAGCGTAGTTCACGTCGCACGGACCGATGTAACTCAATGGGGCCGTTCAGACAGTCCGTGATTTTCACGCAGCGCGTCCGCTGCATAAAACTCACGACATGTCCTATAATTGAGCGGTTTTCGCGCATCACGCACCCATTGAAGTCAATGGGTGCGTGAAAATCACGCGCAGCACACGGACGCACTTCCGTGTGCTGCGCGTGATTCGCGCAACAGTTGTTCAAGAAATGAAGGCAAAAATAAAACCACCTCCTTCATTTCATTTTCTAAACATAAAAACCGCGTGTCATAACGAAGCCATATGCGCGAAAATCACGCAGCCACACACCAAACACTTATGTCACACGGAACTGCAACGTGCAAAAAACGCTGCATTTTTTGAGCGCGCAAAACGCACACGTTCGTGTGAATTTCGCCTAAGGGTTGTGTTGCACCTATCTTTGGTTATGTCTAAGGTCTCATGCTGCCATAGGGCTCTCATTCTAGGGCATAGGGTCTTACTGTACCTCCGTATGCTTTAGGATTTAAACAGAGGTCAGATTCTGTAAAATTTTTAAGAACAAAAAAATTGTGGCATGCATCAGATTCATGGAGACACATTGCTTCTAGGGGACAATAGTTTCGTACATACGGCACCTGAAGGAGCCTGTACAGCAGGAGCAGGACATGTAGGCCGTACGGCTTCATTTTAGAGATCCATACCACCTCTGCCGTAAAGGCTCCGTCTACACGTATATGAAACCTAAAATTTGGATCTTCAGTGATGACTTTGACCAATCATATTGACTCAGAAATGAATGAGAGGTCACATGACAAGTCAATCACCTATCAGCTTGTTAAGGAAGCTGCTTATTATGTATTCTAAAAGGGTGGAATCCCTAATGAATATTAATGAGCAGCAATTTTGGATAAGATACAGGATACATGAAATTCTGGAGGATCACATTATGAGTTGATATAAACGTAACAACCTTCTCATAGTGGAGAATATATTTAGTCTAATATATTCTATCATTCTAGCATCATTTGTGCAAAAGGGAAGACTTATCAATTGTGTGTTCGGTTGCAGGTTTATGAATCTGCGAAAATGTTGTTAATTGCAACAGATTTATCAAAATGGTTGATGAGTTAATCTACCTCAATAAATAAAACTAGAACCAGAATTTGGGGTGCAGAACTCTACTACTACAGTCCTCTTGAAAAGAACATGTGGATGTGGATTTAGGAGCCCTGTCACCGTCTCCACCAATCAGTACTGCCCAGCACTCCATCCCCGCAGCCTGCTATGTTTGTATTGTTTGTGTAAGCAGTGATTCCCTATATCCATTGGCACAATTGTCTCATTATTAGGGTACATCCACACGGGTCAGATTTGTTGCATAAAATTCTGCAGCAACTCTGACCCAGAATCTGCAGAGAAATTCCCCAAAAAAAAGTGCACCAAACTGTGCCGATTTTGATCAGTATTTTGTAACAGATTTTCTGCAGCAAAAAAAAAGCAGAGCGTAAAGAAAAAACCTATACCCACCTCCCTGGAGCTTATTTGGCAATGTGTCCCTAGTCCACCAGCAGGTCCCTGTACACTCGGTCCCCTTTGAGGACGGTTTGTCATGTGTGATTACTGTAGCCTGTGATTGGCTGCAGCGATCACGTGTCGACACATCATCACGCAAGGCCGGGTGTACAGAGACCACCCTGGGACACATTGATATGGGAGCACCAAGGGAGGTGAGTATAGTTCTTTAAAGGAACAGTGTTACCTCAAATTTTTTTTTTAATATGTTAAAGATGTTAGTGCTTTATTAAAAAACGTTTGGATTAATTTGTGTGTTTGTGTGTTACTTTTTCTTATTTTTACACTTTTTCTTCCCTATGGGGGCTGCCATTTTTTTTTCCATTTCTGTATGTGTCGATTAACGACACATACAGACATGGAATACGGCAGCTCCAGTCCCATAGGGACTGCGAACGGGGCCCGTTCCATGCACTTCTGTGTACGCCGTCTGTGTGGGAACGGCGCATGCGCCGCTCCCACACAGTCCAATTTGAAATGCGCGCCGTCCGGCGCCATTTTCCTGTGGACCGGAAGTTGCGGCCGGACAGTAAGATTACTACTTCCGGTCGCGGCTTCCGGACTTGTGCACTTGGACCAGCGGCAGCAGACGGCGCGGACGGGCCGGAGGGAGCCGCGGCGGCAGGAGCAGGTAAGAGATTTCTATGTATGTTCGTGTTTACTACTGTATGTAAACCTACTACACTGTGTGTTAGCTCAAAAAATGGCGACACACAGTGTAGGAGGTTAGACCGTTCAAACCCCTCGTTTATCCCGGCACTAGCCAGGATAAAGGAGGGGGGGATGCTGAGAGCTCACTAGAGCGAGGGCTTTTTACCCAATTTTGCAGCATAAAGCAATGTGGTTGCTTTACCACATGCAATGCTGCAATTTTGGGAATGGCTCCATCTAGTGACCAGCAATGGGAAATATTATAAATTAGAATCCAATTTATAATATTTCCTGACTCGGGAAAAAAAATTAGAACAATGTTTAATCACCTATACACTAATTGTTTAACTAAAAAAAAAAAAAAAATCATGTTTTGCTGGCAACACATTCCCTTTAATTTTATACTTTGAATATAGTGCAGGGTTATTGGGACTTGCGGATTTTGCTGCGAATGAACAAGTAATCTGCAGCAAAATCGGCAACTCAAGAATTTGCTTGCGCATTTAACCCCTTAAGGACACGGCCAATTTTAGCCTTGAGGACAGAGCAATTTTTTTTACATTTCCCTCTTTGCATCCCGACGCTCATAACTCTTTTATTTTTTGTACAACGTAGTTGTATGAGACTTTGTTTTTTGCGGGACGAGTTGTACTTTATGTACGTACCATTTTTTTGTACAAATACATTATCGTTTAATTTCTATCAATTTTTAATTAGATTAAAATGCAGAAAAAAAGCAGTTGTGCAGCAGTTTTAATATTTTTTTTTTTACACCATACACCGATCATAATAAATAATGTTGTACATTTGTTGTACAGGTTGTTACGGTCGTGGCGATACCAAATATGTCTATATTATTTCATGTTTTGGGACTTATATTTTAAAAAGTTTATTTATTATAAAAAATGAGTATTTCTGTGTATTTTATTTACTTTGTATTTATTTATTTACCATTATTTTTTTTTTTACATTCATTTAACTTTTTTTTTTAATCCCATAAAGGGATTTATCATTTTGATTTTTATTTTGTAACTGTAATGTACTGGCATAGATCTATATGCCAGTACATTAGCCTGTTACTGATCGTACACAGGCAGTTGTTAGGGCATACCTCAGTATGCCCTAACAACAGGAAATATGTTCAGACAGCCCTGGGGTCCTTCACTGGACCCTGGGCTGTCTGGCCATATGAGTTGTGGGCTTTGATCGCATCACAGTTATTTTCTGTGACGCGATCAATGTGCAGTCCCCTCTCCTTGAACGCCGCGATCAGCTGTCATCGCGGCGTTCAAAGGGTTAACAGCGGAGAGAAGATGTTTCTCTTCTCTCCGCTGTCAGAGCGGGGCCGTGGCTGTGTATTACAGCCGTTGCCCCGCTCTCGATCGCACACACAGAGATGGCAGAGACGGCTGTCACACAGGACGAGTATGCTCGTCCTAATGCGCGAAGTGCTCGCGGCTCAGGACGAGCATACTCGTCCTGTGTCGGCAACCAGTTAAACTTCCCTATTGAAGTAATAGGGGAATATCCACAACAAATCCTTGGTCTTTCCCCTGCAGAAATTGACGCTGCGGATTTAAAAATCTGCAGTTTCTGCTCGGAAATTTTCTGCAATGTGTGGATGAGATTTGTTCGAATGTCATCCACTTTGCTGCTACTGTATTCCACTGCGGATTTTCCATCTGCAAATCTGAATAGAAAATCTGCCGCAATTAAGCTACATGTGAACATAGCCTTACAAATGTAGCGGGTGATGATGATGATGATGATGATGTGTGCTCCAAAGCATAAAGCATCATGTTTCTTTGCATCAGGTTAACTCATCGTGTGTGTCCTCTGAGATAAGTAGCAAGTGACATTAATTGCCACTTTCTAATTATGAGGGCAGGCAGCATCAACACGTGTGGTGGATTGAACATCCTGGATTTACAATGCTGTGGATTATGATAATGGGCGACACATGCTACATCTACGGTAATACCAGCAACATCTGTGATAAGTCAGAGACTCTTATCGAAGGCCTTATTCACACGAACGTGTTTCACGTCCGTGATACGCACGTGAAAATCACGCGCGTCGCACGGACCTGTGTTAGCCAATGGGGCCGTTCTGACAGTCCGTGATTTTTACGCAGCAGACTTACGTCCGCTACGTAAAACTCACGACATGTCCTATACTTGGCCGTTTTTTGCGCATCACGCACCCATTGAAGTCAATGGGTGCGTGAAAATCACGCGCAGCACACGGAAGCACTTCCATGTGTCGCACGTGTTTCGCGCAACAGTAGATGAAGAAATGAAGGAAAAAATAAAAGCACTTCCTTAATTTCTTTTTCTAAACAGCAAAACCGCGTGTCATAAGGATGGCATATGCGTGAAAATCACGCAGCCACGCACCATTCACTGATGACACACGGAACTGCAAAGCGCGCAAAACACTGCGTTCGTGTGAATAAGGCCTAAAGCAGATTTACCACCCGATTGCAGAACAAGAATTGGAGCTTCTACTGTGGAGAAAACTAAGGCTGGGTTCACACGACCATGTTACGTCCGTAAAGTACGGAACGTATTTCGGCCGGAAGACCCGGACCGAACACAGTGCAGGGGGCCGGGCTCCTAGCATCATAGTTATGTACGACGCTAGGAGTCCCTGCCTCGCTGCGGGACAACTGTCCCGTACTGTAATCATGATTACAGTACGGGACAGTAGTTCCATGCAGAGGCAGGGACTCCTAGCGTTGTACATCACTATGATGCTAGGAGCCCGGCCCCCTGCAGTGTGTTCGGTCCGGGTCTTCCGGCCGAAATACGTTCCGTACATTACGGACGTAACATGGTCGTGTGAACTCAGCCTAAAGCTGTGCAGAAAATGGTAACATGCACTCAGAAAACTCTGCTGTATGTTTTGTCCTGTATTTTCTCTGGGCAAATGTTTATATAGAAGAGTGATAAGTCTATTCCCCACTAGGTTCCAAAGGTTCCTTCTTCCTGTAAGGGCATGACCACACATGGCGGAATTCCTCCGCAACTGTCCGCATCAATGCCGCACCTAATCCGGGTTGCGGATTACGGCTGCGGATCTGCACAAAATGTGCAGAAAATTGATGCGGACTAGCTGCTGCGGACTGCGGGAAAAGTGCTTCCCTTCTCCCTATCAGTGCAGGATAGAGAGAAGGGACAGCACTTTCCCTAGTGATAGTAAAAGAAATTCATACTTACCGCCCGTTGTCTTTATGACGCGTCCCTCCTTCGGCATCCAGCCCGACCTCCCTGGATGACGCGGCAGTCCATGTGACCGCTGCAGCCTGTGCTTGGCCTGTGATTGGCTGCAGCCGTCACTTACACTGAAACGTCATCCTGGGAGGCCGGACTGGAGACAGAAACAGGGAGTTCTCGGTAAGTACGAACTTCATTTTTTTTTACAGATACATGTATATTGGGATCGGTAGTCACTGTCCCGGGTGCAGAAACAGTTACTGCCGATCGCTTAACTCTTTCAGCACCCTGGACAGTGACTATTTACTGACGTCTCCTAGCAACGCTCCCGTCATTACGGGAGCCCCATTGACTTCCTCAGTCTGGCTGTAGACCTAGAAATACATAGGTCCAGCCAGAATGAAGAAATGTCAAGTTAAAAAAGCAAGACGCATCCGCAGCACACATAACATGTGCATGACAGCTGCGGACTTCATTGCGGAACTTTGAATCTCCATTGAAGTCAATGGAGAAATTCCGCCATGAGTCCGCCACTGCTCCGCAACAGACAGAGCATGCTGCGGACACCAAATTCCGCTCCGCAGCCTATGCTCCGCAGCGGAATTGTACGCATCGTGTAAACGAACACTGCTAAATTAAAGTGAAAGTCAATGGAGAAACGGCTCCGCTGCGGAATAACGCTGCGGAGTGTCCGCAGCGGAATTTAAGTGAAATTCCGCCATGTGTGAACCCGCCCTAACACAAAAAAACAAGAATCTGTTAACTTTACTGGTGTGGACTTTTACTACTGTCTAAGCTAATAATTATATCAAATAACCAGTATATAATGCTTCGACCCCAAATTTGGAGATGTCAAACTAGTCTGACTACAGATCTCCATGGGACCCCGGTCTATTAGCCAGAACAAGAGTTGCCTCAAAGATCACCAGGACATGTTTCACACGGTCATCAGGGGCATAACTATAAAGGGTGCAGAGACTGCTGCCAACCCTGGGCTCTAGGGGCTGAGGGGGCTCATCGGCCACTCTGCCAAATAAAGGAATAACAGTGTTTTGTTTTTATCCCTATATTGTGACATTAAAGAGACTCTGTCACCACATTATAAGTGCCCTATCTCCTAGTACAATAGAAAGGATTGGATCCAGCGCTGCAGTAGTGTGGTTAAAAAGGAACGTATTCCCAATTTTATTTGTATCAAAAAGACTTGTTTAAAATTCGGTAACAGGCTTGGCATCAAGGCAGTAGTCGGTAGGTATGACGGCCCATCATACCTACCGACTACTGCCTTGATACCAAGCCTGTTACCGAATTTTAAACAAGTCTTTTTGATACAAATAAAATTGGGAATACGTTCCTTTTTAACCACACTACTGCAGCGCTGTATCCAATCCTTTCTATTGTACTACTGCCTACCGTGGACCGTTGCGGAGATCCGAGCGAAGCAGGACCATCGGGCGTTGGGCTGGTGAGCTGGAGGTTTCCTCCCCCTTGTTCTGCCCTATCTCCTACATAAGAAGATCGGCGCTGTAATGTAGGTGACAGTAATGCTTTTTATTTAGAGAAACTATCTATTTTTACCACTTTATGAGCGATTTTTAGCTTAATGCTAATTAGTTTCTTAATGAACAAGTGGGCGTGTTTTTACTTTAGACCAAGTGGGCGTTGTACAGAGGAGTGTATGACGCTGACCAATCAGCGTCATACACTTCTCTATATTGATGTACACTGCACTAGCGATATAGTTATATCGTTATGTGCAGATACATACACAAACACTAACATTACTGCAGTGTCCTGATAATGAATATACATTACCTCTAACCAGGACGTGATGTGTATTCAGAATCCTGACATGTCTGTAGCGTCTCTGTGAGATTTACAGCAAGGCAAACGTAATCTCACGAGATTACGATGTAAACGAGATTACGTTTGCCCACTTGGTCTAAAGTAAAAATACGCCCACTTCGGCATTGAGAAACTCATTAGCATAAAGCTAAAAATCGCTCATAAAGTGGTAAAAATAGCTCGTTTTTCTAAATAAAAAGCACTGATGTCACCTACATTACAGCGCCGATCTCCTTATGTAGGAGATAGGCCACTTATAATGTGGTGACAGAGCCTCTGGTTAATTATCCCTGTGCTGTGACATAACTATATGCATTATATTTTAGCTTTATTATCGTGTTTATTATGCTTATGCTGTGACATCACTGCATTAATTATCCAGGTATCTTGAAATCTCTGTGTTTGTTTTCTCTGTACTTTGATATAACTGTGTGCATTATTCTTGTCCTGTGCTGTGACATCACTGTGGTCCTTACTCATTAGTTGTGTCATCACTATTCTATGTTTACTATCCCTGTTCTTTTATATCATTGTGTGCACTTTCCAATGCTGTGATATCACTGTGTGCAATAATCCTTTCCTATTAGGCTATGTTCAAACGCAAACTCAATAACGTCTGAAAATAGGGAAAACAGCTCCTGATTTTCAGAAGTTTTTTGAGCAACTCACGTTTATCGCTTGTTTTTTTTACGGCCGTTTTTGGAGCTGTTTTTCGATAAAGTCAATGAACAACGGCTCCAATAACGTCCCAAGAAGTGACATGCCCTTCTTTTTCGGTGGCGTCTTTTTACACACCTTTTTCAGAAAACGAGGAGTAAAAAAAACGCTCCGTCGGAACAGAACGCCGTATTTCCCATTGAAATCATGGGCAGATGTTTGTAGGTGTTCTGCTTCCGATTTTTCAGCCGTTTTTTGGGACGTTTACGGCCCAAAAAATGTCTAAAAAACACTAGGTGTGAACATACCCTTACTATTTATGATCCATGTACTATAACATCACTTTGTTCATGACCTTGTACTTTGAAATTGCTGTGTGAATTATCTTTGAATTACAATGCCATGTTTATTATCCGTGTGCTATGACATCGCTGTGGTCAATAGCTGTGACATCACTAGCTTTATTACCCTGTTCTGTGACATTATTCCTGTTCTGTAATATCATTGTGCACATTATTACAAATTCATTTAAGATCCAGCACCAGACATCCACTACTTACGTGTTTCTGGCCGATGAAGGTGGATGTGTACAATTAACCTTAAAAGCTAGTCTCGGCTAATAGCATACAAAAAGGGAGGTCACCTGACTACTATATACAGCTGGCAAATTTAATAAATAGAAAAATTGCTAACATCCAATGACAAGTTATAAAGGTATATTCAATGCATGAAAGCGCTGGATCAGTGTTGGATCTTATGTTGCAATAAAGCTGATGTGATTTTAGTGAGCTCTGGACTTGGGTGCTGGAACTCTTGCTAGGCAAGCTACTATATGGTGTTGGTATCACAGGTCAGCTGTACGCGCACTTACTTTCTGTATAGTGATACACTATGACCATGATAACTAGGAAAACACTGTAAGGGCTTATTCAGACGAACGTATAATACGTCCGTGCAACGGGCGTGATTTTCATGCGTGTCGCACGGACCTATGTTAGTCAATGGGGACATTCAGACTATCAGTGATTTTCACGCAGCGTATGTGCGCTGCGTAAAACTCATGACATGTCCTATATTTACCCGTTTTTCGCGCATCACGCACCCATTGAAGTCAATGGGTGTGTGAAAACCGTGCACGGCACATGGACGCACTTCCGTGATGCGCGCTACAGTAGTCAAAACTATGAATGAAAACAGAAAAGCACAACAGAGTGTCATAATGATGACGGCTGCGCGAAAATAACACCGCCACGCATCTTATGCTGCTGACACACGGATCTGTTATGGACCTTTTGTGCGCACAAAACGCAGCGTTTTTTGCGCGCGCAAAACGCACACGCTCGTGTGAATCCGGCCTAATTGTTATTCCTGTGCTGTTACTTCACTTTGGACATTGCCCATGTGCTGTGATATCACAATCTTAATCACTGATAATTATCTGTAACCCTGGACTGTCACATTGTAAGGTGTGGAAACAGCCCCCTTTAGAAATGCTGGCCCTCAAAAACTTCCTGGACATTGACGCATACGGTGTGCCAGGCCACCATGTGTAAATAAGTAACAAATGTTTTTGTTTCAGGTTCAAGTTCCAGTGTGATGTTAAGGACAGCATTAGTTAAACGCGGGAGGATATGCAAGGTGTGCCCGGGGCATTAAATGTGACTGTACTTTTATTCATTTAATTTCTTAGCAGTTTCAAGGCCAAGCATGTGTCTGTAATTGTGGGTCTTAGCATCAGTTTGATGTAATTTTAGTGTGTTGCTGCCACTTAGTGGCCAAACTACAATAGTATTTGATATTGTGCAGTTGTGTGCTATGTAGAAAGTACCTGTGGTCACATGACTAGGATGTGCAGGTCCTAAAAGTTAGTGTTAAACTGAGGAGGCTGTTGTGGGCAGGCTGTGATGGTGGCCGGGAGGTGTGGCCCCAGATACCATTACTGAGCTGGCAGGTCCCCTGAAGTTCAACTCTGTAGTTTGTGGAACGTTGAGACGTGCGTATACCGCTCTCGCACAATTAGGAGGTGGGGGTCAACCAGAGTTTATAAAAGTAGGTGCCCTTGGCACCAAATACTGCTGAATGTATAACTGTGGTAAGGGAAGGAGGTACCTGTCAGTGACCGGGTCGTAAGTGGTGACGCATTGTGTCGTGAATGCAGTCTGAGTGTCTGAGGCCACGGTAGTGTAAGAAGCGCCGTGTGACCTGAGAGACTGACTGAGGGACATAAAGGACCTTAAGTAAGAATTGTGCCCATTGTGATATCAGTAAGAATATTGTGCCTACGTGAATAACTGCCACTAATCTGCCAATTGCCACGTGCATTGGATTTGTCTGCAAATTTCAAGTTTGTTCCCTCTGTGTGAAATTGTAACCCTAAGCTTGTTGAACTGTGTATATATTTTGAAACTGTTACGCTTGCATTGCCTGAGTAGTGAGTAAAAGTTGATGCATTAAAATTTGGTGCACTCTTGCCATTCTTCTGCACCATCAAATTTCCTGTGGGTGTGGTGAAGCCCCTGCCACCTCCACGTCACAACATCATTGACTCATCACTGTGCTTATTATCTTTGTGCAGTCATCTAACTGTATTCTTTCGAACCCCTTAGCTTTGATTCACACCTGGGAAGTGGTGCCTGAGCAAAGTAGCATAAATGCATAGAAAGTTGGAACATTTTTTGCATTGGAGCCCAGGATCTTTAAGTTACGCCTCTTTTGGTCACCCATTTGTTTGAATGAATGTTATGTATTCCTACATTTTCTTTCCCTATGACTTGCAACAGCCGGACCACTGGTAATCAGGTGATCACTGGGGCAGCTTGTTTTTGAGAATGGCTTGTCCAGTTGGGTATGCTCCTTTAACCTCTTTTCGGCCTGTTACATTACCACGAACAGCTGTAATAGTACGTCACAGTGATGGCGTGGGCATAGCAGCTGTGCTCATGCTCTAATGGTCTGGATTGGAGATATTGCACGGTGAACGCCATAAAAACAAAGCTCCATCCTTAAAGGGGTTTTCCCACGAGAGACATTTATGACACATCCACAGGATATGTCATAAATGTCAGATAGATGAAGGTCCCACCTCTGGGACCCGCACCTAATCTCCAGAACAGGGCCCCCTAAACCCCGTTCAGCCGCTATATGTTGCGGCTCAATGAGGTAAATTCAGACCATGAAAAAACTTTATATGGTCGTGAGTTACGTAAATAGCGTAACTCGCTGAGCTATTACTTATCACTTTACTTACTGGGTCATACCACTACACCACTGATTATGGGTAAGCATTTGACTATGACTGTTCCAAGCTGTAGTTAAAACTAGGACACTCCTTATGTTTATTTGACAGGAACTGTGATCACTTACATCTTACTTTCACTTTCTTTTTTGCTTTTCTGTCATAACTTATGTCTATTCATATGAGTATGTTTTTAAGAGTGATCCCATTAATACCATACATTACTTGTATTGAACTTTCATTTATGTCATGCATTGCCTGTATCTAATTTTTTGTACTTTCATTGATGATGATCTAGTTAAACATTGTATTTTAGATTCTCATGTACTGTTCAATAAAGATTTTGTACTTCTTTAAATATTTGGATACTTTGGACTATTTTTTCTCTAGTTTATATAATATTGTTTGGAGTCCGTATCTCCGCAAAATTGTAGGTGGTTGAGATCTATATCCCACCTTATACTGTTGTGTCCTGTGAGACTTCTCTTGTTTAATTATATCAAAAAGAACTGAACCTAAAATTACCAAACAAAATATCTGTTAAAGGGATTATCTCATGATAAAGTGTCAGGACCCCCCCCCCCCCCATTAGCCAGAGTGGAGAGCTACTAACAAAGAGTGTCCATAGTTGGCCCGTCATAGATGAAACGTATGGCCTTCAGCAGCTTCCCCCAGCGCTTTCAGTAGAGGGTTTGTGAGCCAGTCCCACAATGATCAGAAATGATCATCCGGATGACATCTACATAGAGCTCTCCGAATGTTTCCATTGGCTTCCTCCAAGCACTCTGGTTTCATGCTTAGGTTAAGCAGTTCTATTAGCACTAGAAAATAACATAGAGATCTAAGACAGTAAGTCCCACTGGGCACATGGACCAATGTAAATTGTACTTGTTAGCAATTTATAATTAGTGGATAATAAATAAATGACTTTATAGGTTCATCCCCAGTCTGATATAACTTTGTTTTATTTTTTCTCACAAAAGCTATTGTAAAGAATGTATAATGTTGTCATAGATCTTACAGCATATCAGCCTTTGTGCAGTGATATTCAGTGGGGTCTTCTACCATTTATGTGCTCAAGACATCCATAATATAGAAATGTTCCCGAGCCCAAAAAGAGTTAATCATTCAATTTCTGTGCAGCACAGCTTCAATGTCTGTTTTGAATAGAGACTTCAATTTTTTTTAAATCCATTTTCTGCTGTACCTGCATCTCCTCGGAAATGTGCTGATTCAAATAATTTGATGCATTGGTCACAGCTGGCCGCATGTAAAATCCTCTCTCTCACAAAGCAACTATTAATGTTTCACTGGCCACTGTGATTCATACCAGCTAAGCAACAAAAGGCTTTTAGCCCTATACTAAGAAGCCGAGCACCATACTGTTATGTATTTGATATATATGGTATACATAAATTAATTTACTTCTCCATCTAGTGTACAACAAAGGAGTAATTAAAATATGTTTAAGCAAAGGTTTTCATGTGGAAAGCTGTGAATACTAGAGAAAATCCAGAATGAATTGTAAACTTTCTAATTTACGATGCCATCGAGGAAGCTTGTGCATCAGATATAAGATAAGAATCCCCTGTAGCTTTAAAGGACAGGTGTCGCGGAAATTTTTTTTTTTATAGAAATTTGCTTTTAGTGTGTTATTAAAATACATTTTATTAATTTGTGTTTTTGTCTTTTACTTTTTTATTTTTTCTTACTTTTACTTCACTATGGGGGCTGCCATTTTTTTTTTCATCTCTGTATGTGTCGATTAACGACACATACAGAGATGGAATACGGCACATACATCCCCATAGAGAATGTGAACGGGAGCCGTTCCATTCACTATGGTGTACGCCGTCTGTGTGGGAACAGCGCATGCGCCGCTCCCACACAGTCCAAAAGGAAGGTCTTCGGCCGAGCGACATCCGGCGCCATTTTCATGTGGACCGGAAGCCGCGGCCGGATGGTAAGATGACTACTTCCGGTCGTGGCTTCCGGACATATGTACAGAAGCAAGTACTAGGAGCGGAGGGAGCGGACGGAGCGGAGGGAGCGGCGGCAGTGGCGGCGGCAGTAGCAGGTAAGTTATGTTTGTGTATGTTCGTGTTTTACTGTGTGATTACCACTGTATGTAAGCCTACTACACTGTGCATTTGCTCAAAAGATGGCGGCACACAGTGTAGGAGGTTTGAACATTCAACCCCCTCCTTTCTCCTGGCACTAGCCAGGATAAAGGAGGGGGCATTGTTTGAGCACACTAGAGCGAGTGTGTCTTCTCCAATTTTGCAGCATAAAGCAATGAGGTTGCTTTACCACATGCCAATGCTGCAATTTTGGGAATTGCTCCCTCTAGTGACCAGCACATGCAAATGTTATAAATTAGAATCTAATTTATAATATTTCCTAACTTGTGAAAAAATAAAAAAAATTAGAACAATGTGTAATCATGTATATACTAACTGTTTAACTAAAAAAAAAAAAATTTCTAGCGACACATTCCCTTTAAAATGCTGGTGACGGTTTTGATTTAGAAATGTTGCATATAATAGGTGGCAGATTTTCTGCACATTCTTAGTAGAGTATGAAGTGGGTGCCCTCCAGGGATTGACTGACAATTTAGACATTTGGTCAGTGACCAAGGGTCCATGTCCATAAGGTTGCCTACGGCCCCTTAGTCAGTTATTACACTTCATAGCATATTTAAGCCTGCAAAAATTAAAAAGTGGTCCTGAAATGCAATTTATTTACACAAACCAAGTGCATCATGGCTACAGTGGTTGGAGGCCCATGACAGGGGTGGAACCTTGGCGGTTCACCCCAGTTCTCCTGAAACTATTGTTAAAATTACAGCCGGTTCAGAGAACCAGGGTGAAGCGGGAACCCGGAACCAGTCCCCTGTACTCAATTGTATCCGTGTCCTTAGGACGCGGATACAATTGATTTGTCTAGCTCTGCCTGGCAAGGCGCAGGATGCCTCGCCATTCAGCACTTTAGCAATGATGCAGTCATTGCGATGACATCATCGCACCGCTGCGTCTTTCCGCTGGATGAGGCCTGGCGTCGCTGGAGGACAGCACAGGAACGGGGACAGGTGAGCATGTAATGTTTTTTTTCTCTTACAGTGGGCAGTATTGGGGGTACTATCTATAGGGGATTCTATAGGGGCACTATCTATAGGGGACTCTACAGGGGGCTCCATCTACAGTGGACTCTACAGAAGGCACTATCTATAGGGGACTCTATGGGGGCCATATCTACATGGGCCCTATCTAAAAGGAGACTCTACATGGGGCACTATTTACAGCCTGTAGACTACAGGGGACACTATCTACAGGGAACTCTATGGGGGGCACTATCTTCAGGGGACTCTACAGGTAGCACTATCTAAAAGGGGGAATATTTACAGGGGCACTATCTACAGAGGGCTTTATGGGAAGCACTATCTACAAAGGGCTCTATGAGAGGCACTATCTACAGGGGGCTCTATGAGAGGCACAATCTACAGGGGGCGTTATGAATGGCACTATCTACAGGGGGCGTTATGAATGGCACTATCTACAGGGGGCACTGTGTGTGTGTGTGTGTGTGTGTGTGTGTGTGTGTGTGTGTGTGTGTGTGTGTGTGTGTGTGTGTATGTGTGTGTGGTGCTTTAATTTACAGTGTTTGACACAATTTAATTCATGGACACAGTGTATGGTACTATTATATTCAGGGTCACAGTGCATGATACTATTATATTCAAGGGCACAGTGTGTAACTTTAGGGGCATAGAGTGTGGCACCATGATAATTTTATCTTCGTTTATAGGTGTGGAAATGTTGAAAAAGTGAGTAGCCAAAGACATCTAAACGGCAAAGTTTACAGAAATGGGTCGGGGCCAGGAGGCATCGTCATGGAGGTCTGGACCGGATGGAAAAGAAAAGAGAAAGAGAACGACTTCAATATGAGAAAACGTCACCTGTGAGTCACTAAATGTAAATGTTTATTCTTCCTGTGACTGATCCGTACTATAGTCACTGTATTATCTGCAGTGAGATGATGGGTGTATCTTTCTTCTTTTTTTTCTTTTTTTTAACAGGAAGACCCAGCATATCCTTACCATTGTTCAGGCCATATCAGGAGCTGTAGTTACAAACTTATATGGCAGGGGTTAAACTGAATTTGCAAATGATCTCTGTACTGAGCTGTATTTGTGCTTGTGCTTTATATATGTACTAAGCTTGTTTCTGGTGTTGTATATATGTACTGAGCTTTGTTCCGGTGCTGCATTTATGCACTGAGCTTTGTTCTGGTGCTGTATTTATGCACTGAGCTTGGTTCTGGTGCTATATATATGTATTGGGCTTTGTTCTGGTGCTGTACTTATGTACTGAGCTTTGTTCTGGTGCTTCATTTATGTACTGGGCTTTGTTCTGGTGCTGTATTTATGTACTGGGCTTTGTTCTGGTGCTGTATTTATGCACTGAGCTCTGTTCTGTTGCTCTATATATGTACTGAGCTTTGTCCTGGTGCTGTATAAATGTACTGAGCTTCGCTCTGGTGTTGTATATATGTACTGAGCTTGATTCTGGTGCTGTAATTATGTACTGGGCTTTGTTCTGGTGCTGTATATATGTACTGAGCTTGGGTCTGGTGTTGTATATATGTACTGAGCTTGGTTCTGGAGCTGTATATATATGTACTGAGCTTTGTCCTGGTGCTGTATCTATTTACTGAGCTTGGTTCTGGTGTTATATTTATGTACCCAGTTATGTACTGGCGCTGTATATATGTACTGAGCTTTGTCCTGGTACTGTACATAGTGTGGAAATCCAGTTAAACATTATGGCCAGGGAATTTCTTAATTTAGTGTCCACTTTAATATAGGGTGTATTTGGAATATTGTAATTGTTTTATTTGATTATTAGAATTATCTTCCATGGTGTGCTACACCGCGCGTATGTCTTTGTTGGCAAAAGAGAGAACTTCTAAAAAATTTGAATCCCACCCATAGCCCATGACCTTTTATGTCTGGGGGTCCAGATCACTCTTAGACCTCCCCTTATGCATGCAAATACTATCTAATCCGTCCTATGATCAGAATAGAATGCTGATTATTAGTGAATTTCAACAGATACCTTGTCGATTTTCTTTAATCTAGTTTAAATACTTTACTTCAGGGTATTTCTATAATATGTCGTCAGAGCATAAGACACTCTCATGTCCTTCAAATGACCTTGAAGTCTTCACTGTACGATCCCTTTCAAATTACAAGATTTGTGCAGGATGTGTAACTAGATAGATCTTGTTAAACTGTGGGTAATTCCTGTGAATAGCGACATCTGCACTATTTACGATATCCATTAAACTTCCATAGCCAGAATTAAAACCAAGGAAAGGGAAAACATTCCTCAGAGACATTTATGATCTCCTGCAATCAAATTTGCATTACTAAGTTTTAAAAGATAAGCCACTTATATGGCGGTATCAGGGTGTTTCAGTAATGAAAATCAGGGCTAAACTCTCTGAATCAAATGCATATATATCTGGTGCTTGATCGGTTTGTAAATGCTTGGTGGGTCCTGAATTGAAGTTTCCAGCTTAGATCAGCTTAACTCCCTCACCCCTGAGAGGTTTTGGATTTGCACATTATCTGCTATTACAACTTTGGCCTATGATTAGTTGCACACATGACGCTTCCTCTTTTTATCTGCTAGGCTTTACTGACTTGGAAGGGTTTTTATACAGATGCTGCAGATTGTTGTTTCCTTATTGTTGTCTATTCAACACTTCCTACAGCTTTACTGAGCATGGGTAGAACCCAGTATACGCAGCTAAAACATAACAGCAGTCTTTATAAAGAATGGTGCACAACAAATGACGTGCCATATATATATATATATATATATATATACAGTGAAGGAAATAAGTATTTGATCCCTTGCTGATTTTGTAAGTTTGCCCACTGAAAAAACATGAACAGTCTAGAATTTTTAGGCTAGGTTAATTTTACCAGTGAGAGATAGATTATCTAAAAAAAAAAAAAAAAAAAAGAAAAATCACATTGTCAAAATTATATATATTTATTTGCATTGTGCACAGAGAAATAAGTATTTGATCCCCTACCAACCATTAAAGGAACAGTGTCACCACACCCACAATTTTTTTTTTAATATGTTAAAGATGTTAGTGCTTTATTAAAAACGTTTGGATTAATTTGTGTGTTTGTGTGTTACTTTTTTTTATTTTTACACTTTTTCTTCCCTATGGGGGCTGCCATTTTTTTTTCCATTTCTGTATGTGTCGATTAACGACACATACAGACATGAAATATGGCAGCTCCAGTCCCATAGGGACTGCGAACGGGGCCCGCTCCATCCACTATCATGTACGCCGCTGTGTGGGAACGGCGCATGCGCCGCTCCCACACAGTTCAATTTGAAATGCGCGCCGTTCGGCGCCATTTTCCTGTGGACCGGAAGTCGCGGCCGGACAGTAATATTACTACTTCCGGTCGCGGCTTCCGGACTTGTGCACATGGAGCAGCGGCAGCAGACGGAGCGGATGGACCGGAGGGAGCGGCGGCGACTGGAGCAGGTAAGGGATTTCTATGTATGTTTGTGTTTACTACTGTATGTAAACCTACTACACTGTGTGTTAGCTCAAAAAATGGCGACACACAGTGTAGGAGGTTAGACCGTTCAAACCCCTCGTTTCTCCCGGCACTAGCCAGGATAAAGGAGGGGGGGATTCTGAGAGCTCACTAGAGCGAGGGATTTTTACCCAATTTTGCAGCATAAAGCAATGTGGTTGCTTTACCACATGCAATGCTGCAATTTTGGGAATGGCTCCATCTAGTGACCAGCAATGGAAAATATTATAAATTAGAATCCAATTGAATCCAATTTATAATATTTTCTGACTCGTGAAAAAAAAAAAAAAATTAGAACAATGTTTAATCACCTACATACTAATTGTTTAACTAAAAAAAAAAAACATGTTTTGCTGGCAACACATTCCCATTAAGAGTTCAGCCTCCTCCAGACCAGTTACACGCTCCAAATCAACTTGGTGCCTGCATTAAAGGCAGCTGTCTTAAATGGTCACCTGTATAAAAGACTCCTGTCCACAGACTCAATTAATCAGTCTGACTCTAACCTCTACAACATGGGCAAGACCAAAGAAATTTCTAAGGATGTCAGGGACAAGATCATAGACCTGCGCAAGGCTGGAATGGGCTACAAAACCATAAGTAAGACGCTGGGTGAGAAGGAGACAACTGTTGGTGCAATAGTAAGAAAATGGAAGACATACAAAATGACTGTCAATCGACATCGATCTGGGGCTCCATGCAAAATCTCACCTCGTGCGGTATCCTTGATCCTGAGGAAGGTGAGAGCTCAGCCGAAAACTACACGGGGGGAACTTGTTAATGATCTCAAGGCAGCTGGGACCACAGTCACCAAGAAAACCATTGGTAACACATTACGCCGTAATGGATTAAAATCCTGCAGTGCCCGCAAGGTCCCCCTGCTCAAGAAGGCACATGTACAGGCCCGTCTGAAGTTTGCAAATGAACATCTGGATGATTCTGAGAGTGATTGGGAGAAGGTGCTGTTGTCAGATGAGACTAAAATTGAGCTCTTTGGCATTAACTCAACTCGCCGTGTTTGGAGGAAGAGAAATGCTGCCTATGACCCAAAGAACACCGTCCCCACTGTCAAGCATGGAGGTGGAAACATTATGTTTTGGGGGTCTTTCTCTGCTAAGGGCACAGGACTACTTCACCGCATCAATGGGAGAATGGATGGAGCCATGTACCGTCAAATCCTGAGTGACAACCTCCTTCCCTCCACCAGGACATTAAAAATGGCTCGTGGCTGGGTCTTCCAGCACGACAATGACCCGAAACATACAGCCAAGGCAACAAAGGAGTGGCTCAAAAAGAAGCACATTAAGGTCATGGAGTGGCCTAGCCAGTCTCCAGACCTTAATCCCATCAAAAACTTATGGAGGGAGCTGAAGGTCCGAGTTGCCAAGCGACAGCCTCGAAATCTTAATGATTTACAGATCATCTGCAAAGAGGAGTGGGCCAAAATTCCATCTAACATGTGTGCAAACCTCATCATCAACTACAAGAAAAGTCTGACTGCTGTACGTGCCACCAAGGGTTTTGCCACCAAGTATTAAGTCTTGTTTGCCAAAGGGATCAAATACTTATTTCTCTGTGCACAATGCAAAAAATATATATATAATTTTGACTATGTGATTTTATATAATCTATCTCTCACTGGTAAAATTAACCTAGCCTAAAAATTCTAGACTGTTCATGTCTTTGACAGTGGGCAAACTTACAAAATCAGCAAGGGATCAAATACTTATTTCCTTCACTGTGTGTGTGTATATATATATATATATATATATATATATATATATATATATATATATATATATATATATATATATATATATCTCACATGAACATCACATTTTCTCCTTTTGTACTTCATTGACAGTTTTCCATTTGTAGGTATGGATGTAAATGGTGCAGACATTTGGCTTATGCTTAAAGTGTATGTCCACCTTTGAATATAATTTTAAAGTTTACATGTGGAATTGATAAGATGAGTTCACAATTCTGTAGAGTTCAGAGCTGAAATCTCCCAGCATTCCCTGCCAGCCCAATGTCTGTACAGTGCTTGCTCTGATGTACATTCTGGAAACTGTTGCCTTTACATAAGGTACTGTACAAAAACCTTTCAGTGATGCCTGTTGTCAGGGCATACTTAGCTATAACCCTAACAATAGCCTGTGTACTTATTAGTCTACAGCCTAATGTGCAGGCATATATACATATATGCTAGTATATTATTTTGTTAGATCATTATTAATAATTAATTTTAAAAAATCTAATTATGGGGATAAAAAAATATGTTATTAAAAATTAATTCAAAATAACGATGAAAACAGGGCAAAAATAAAATAAAATATGCAAACACAATAAAAAAATGAACATAGAAAATAAATATTTTTGTGTCTCCACATTCTGTCAGTCATAACCTTTTTATTCTTATACTGATTTAGCTATATGGCGCCTTTTTTTTTTTTTTTGCAGGATAACTAGTTTACTTAGTGCCATTTTTGGGTTTATCGAAGTTAGCGTTTAATTTGATTTAAATTCATATTTATTAATGACAAAATGCATAAAAAGCAGTATTGCCAATGTATGCTCTCTTTTTTTTACCACTGTTCAGTTGTTACCGTAATGTGCATACCAAATACGCATATATATTTTTTTGTTTTGTGACTTTCATTTCATCAAAATAAATTATATATAAATTATTAAAATGTATTTAAAATTTGTTTTAATTTAATTTATATCCCTTATTTTTTTTCATCCATAACTTTAGGTTTCATATTTTTAACCCCATTAGAGAACTTTCACTTTTTATTATGTTTGTTTGCACTATAATGTATTTGCATATTCTATATAACAGCACATTATTGCTTTGCATAATATTAGGCATACTTTAGTATACCCTCACAGGCATTGTTACTGGTTAGCCCTGGGGGCCTCCATTAGATGCCCCACATATTGAACCTGACGCTGTATATGAAATGTAGGAAACACCACCCACTTACGAAAAAATCACAACAAGCTATAAATAAATTCTCCGTTTTCAAACATAAAATGTTACTTTTAATAAATAAAACGAGGCACTATATTCTGCATAAAAAAAATCCCATCTGTGATGTTTTAGTCAAGGCAGAACTTTGAAACTATGAATAGTTTGTAAACAGTTAACAGCTCGTTAAAGACCATCAGTGGCTCACCATAATGATGTAATAGTTTTAAAGTAAGGGTAAAATAGTTACATCATTATGGTCAGCCACTAATCGATGGTCTTCATAATGATTGTGCAAACTTATTACCTTGCTCGATGACAAATCACAGGTAGGATTGTATACGGATTAATTTTAATTTTATTTAGCAAGATGATGAGTGCTGGAACTCATCTGTAAGATAGCGAGGTTCTCCACTGCACATACTCTATGGAAGATTTAAACAGTTGATAACCTGGAGGAATTTAATGCTTTAATAAGCTACAAACAAGCATCCCTCTGTCCCATATCAATGACTGATGCTCTGTAGTTCAAATGTTTCTGTAAAAGTTTGTAAATGTAAGTGGAATACTTGGAAAGATAAGTAGCAGCTTCAAGTAAACTCCACTGTAGGTGACGATAATGGTAAATGTTCTCTTGGGTTTGGTTTGTTTGCTTTCTAATGTAATTCTTACTAATCTAAATAATCCTAGTTATATTATACTATAAAAAAAAACCTTCATATTTTTTATAATATAGTATTAACTATTGATAATTTAATATGGACTACTGATTATATAATTTGGACTATTGGTAATATGATATGGACTTTTTATAATATAGCCGATTGATAATGTAATCTGGACTATTGATAATATGATATGGGTTGTTGATAATATAGTGTGGACTACTGATAATATAGTATGGACTATTGGTAATAAAGTATAGACTGATGTTAATATAGAATGGACATTTGACAATATAGTATGGGTTATTGATAATATAATATGGACTATTGATAATATTATATAGAATATTTAAAATAAAGTATAGACTATTGATAATATAATATGGACTATTGATAATACGATTTGGACTGTTGATAATATAGTATAAAGTATTGATAATAAAATAAAGACTGTTGATAATAGGATAATGATCAAATAATATGAACTATTGATAATATGATATAGACATTGATAATACAGTATGGTCTATTGATAATATAGTATGGACTATTGATAATATGATATGAACTGTTGATAATATAGTGTGGAGTGTTGATAATATAGTATAGACTATTCATAATATAATATGGACAATTGATAATAAAGAATAGACTGTTGGTAATATAGAATGGAATATTGATAATATAGTATGGGCTATGGATAATAGAATATAGACTATTGATAATAAAGTATAGGCTGTTAATGGGCTAATGAGAAAATAATATGGACTATTGATAATATATGAACTTTTGATAATATAGCATGGTCTATTGATAATATAGTATGGACTGTGTAGGATTATAGCAATAAATAACATTTCCATTTTAATACAATTTTGTTTTCTTGCATTTGTTTTCTGCTGATATTGTAATTTGCATACAGAATTTGTTTGTTAAGAATTATAATGTTAGAGAAAATGCAAAAAAATGAGTAAGATAAACTACCAGCGTCACTGCACACTCCAAGAATAAACTGTTTGATCAATTGACTTCCTATGCAATTGGCCCTAATGTATGTGTGTAAGATAGGGAAAAGATTGTGGGTTTCACCAGAGTCAATGGAATTATACCGTATATTCAGTGATATAGTGGCACAATATATGTTGGTTCTGTATAAATACACTTTAAATATTAAAATAAAATGATAAAACAGCCATAATTTACAATTTAGAAAAATAAAGCTTAAGCGTAAATGGCTGATGTAAAGCATTAGTACATTATGGTACTACATTCTACTCCACTATATTATTCAGATTTTCCAGACCACTATACGTTGGCCTAAACAAACATTGCATTTACTAAATAGGAACCAAAGGTTTTATGAATAAAATATTATATATCATATATAACGATATTTTATTTTACTACAATTGAATGAAGAATTCTACCTTCTGAATGCTGAGTCGTAGCCTACATTACCCTGAATAATGTTAAATAATAGCAGTCATATAGATGATGCTCTAAAATATCAAAAAGGCAAAAAGCAATAAGATGGTCACAAGACTGGGTTAACCGTTCTCCAAATTCCACAAATTCCTCTGAAAGCTTTGCTGGGGACTTCAAAGCACAATGAATAAACCAGACCAACATTGGTTCTATGAGAGGCGAGATAAGGGAATGTTGTTGTATGTGTCTAAACATGATATTTGCCTTACACATACCAGGCATTTGTAGCAACTAATATCACTGGAATATAAGGGTCAGCAAACGTATTCAATCTATCGGAAGGGATATTTTGTGACAACATTTTGTTGTTCTTAAAGTTTACAAGTTCCCATCTGTATTTGTAAAGTCTGTCTACATAGGCTCTATTGGCTCCAAGCTTCATCTCCAATTATTGTTATATGGTTATAGGGAAAGAGGCTTTTCTAAAACCAGCACATTGTTTCTAATAAGGAGAGTGGTATAATGCTGCATTACCTTCAAGCGTGAAGGAGTGGGGAGGGGGTGATGACGACCAGGGTGACTTGTGCTTTTCAGGTTGACATGGGATACATTAAAATGTTTATTGTTGGCCTTCAATGTAAATTTATTTTACTATACCTTGAGAACAGATCTTTGAGTTCAATAACTGCAGCAAATAAAACATACATGTGCTCGATTCATAATGGATATAGAGCTACTCTATACTACTCAAATACACAAACATATATAGACATTAACAAGGCTGTTTTATACTTCAAGTTAGTAATCCCACTACCGCATTGAATGACAATACTCTAGGCCTCTCCTCAATCCGACAAGGTGGTTTACACATAACCATAGATTGATTTATTTCATTGCAGAGCGTTCCTTAAGTTTTGGAACTCCACCCAATGCTCCTTTTAATAGGGGCAGGACTATGATAACCTGTCCATTGGAGAGAAGCGGTCATAGCTAAAAGTTGAAATATACATTCATACTATATTTTTTGTATGGAATTCTAGCCGATTGTTTGACCTTAAAAAAAAGAAGTGGCTACTGTGATGTATCAAGGATAGAGATAAACAATCAAACCAGCACGTTTGTAGTTTGCAATTCCATATGGGAATTTTTAGCCTTTGCTAGTGGTGGGTAAATTGATTCAGCTAAATTTAAAAGACAAAGTTAGAAAATAATTTCCTTTTTAGGTTTTAAATTCTACACTTATTCAATGGCTGAAGATTCTCAAGTGTACAATATAATGCATTTTGAGGTGACCTTTCTTGTTTGCTACAGACAGGGCCACCATTCAAAATATCTGTCTCATACCATACATTCAAATGTTCAGGGACACCTGATTTTTATCACGCATCTCCTATAATCCAACAGGGACCCTATTAAACACATTACAAATATATAAATTACTCAGTCTGTGGGCTCCTCTGGGGCAATGGAAGAACCCATTCATTTGAGATAACTTTAACTTCATGCATCCCATGCAGTGACTGTAGGGCGGTAAGAGTAAATATGGAGTCACTAGCGTGGGCCCTGGCACCTGACTACAGTATAACATGTTCTGCCCTCATGGCAGCCCTGTCTGCAGCAGATATTTGTGGCCTAATATCATGTGTTTTTATAACAAAGGTTGTACATACAGAACTTTGCTCAGTATCTCGAATCTACTATATGCAAACTGTTTAATCTTCAAACTTTTCCTGGAATTCCATGGATTGTGCACAATGCAGGAATGGGTTTACTAGCATTAAAGCGATGGCAGAAATAAAGTATCTCAGTGTGAACAAATTGTATCCTAATCTCACCTGAGGAGACAGAAAGTACAGTACAATTATGGAAGCTCAGCCAAAAAATGACAGATTCACTTGAAAACATCAGGTAAAGTGGTCATCAGATGACTGTGCTAAAAGTATAACTGTTGTAATTATGTCTTTCCATCTTCTCAATCATCTCTACAACCAGGCCTCTCTAGAACAAGTGGCATACAGATGTAGAAAAGTTTAACTTGACTCTGATAACTTGCTGCAGCGTGATATCACACAACAAAAGCCATTGAAAAAGTCAAGTTAAAGTTTCTTGCCACTGAATATTTAAAGCGTTGAGTCAAGATAAAGATGGCTACATCTGTATATAGTAAACAACAAAATGGTATAAATGCCAATATCCAGTCTTGATTATTGGGACATTTTGTGTTTTTTGATAAAACAATAGTTTACATTTTCCATTCCTTTCAAAATTGATGAAGTTTGTGAAGATCCAAGTGTTATTTCTATTGTCTAGGGTGTGAAATTTCACCGGTTTATAGCAAGGGTATGACTTCCAACTTAGTATCCAAAAACATCGCTGCATGGCCTGTTGTTGGTGACATTATGACAATTTGTATGTGATGCCCTTGAACGTGATGACACCCAAATGACTCATGGGAGTGTTGGTCAGTAAGCAGCAAGACACTAGATTTCTGGGTGTGTGTGAAACTATTAAAATTAAACAAATGACATCCCTTGAGGACACAGGGAATTAATATTTTTTTGTGCTCTGCATCATGTGAATTCTTTATTCTACGAGTTAAGTTTGCCATAGATAATTTCCTGATCTGACAAATGTCGATAACAGAACAAACTTGCAAAAATATATAAAACAATGAGAATGATATTAAATGTGGATGATTCTTCCCATCTTACTGCACGAGTATTTTCTCAGCCAATAGCTAATGAAACACTCCAATCAAGGGATTACTACCAAGAAACATCTCCTGAATTTACTAATAAATCGATTTTTTTTCAAGTTTGGGTGGAAATTCTGTTTAAATCAGGTCCAATACGTATTCTATCAGTGTTGATCAATATAGTCAATACAGACACTTATTCTCATTCTGGTTCTCTTTCAATTATGTCCATTGGCAGAAATGTAAAGAAAAGTTGGTGAAGATATTAATACTATGTATAAAAATCTTACAGAAATCTTCCATAATTTAAGAGCATATTTTTCAAGTCTATATCCCTGAAATATAGACAATCATTTTTTTGGGGACCTGTATCTGTAACATCTGAGGCCTATATTTATGGCAAGTAGTTGATATTAAAGAGTGACTGCACTTTTAAAATACTTTTGAAATATCATAGAGACATATCAGAAGTTTATATTGGTGGGGTCCGGGCGCTGAGACCCCCACTGTCAATGAAACAAAGGTGTAGAAGCGCTCAGCTTCATCTGTGATCAGCTCTCCTTGTCAGGCTGACGAGCTCAGATAGAATACCATTTAATTATCATCATTAAATAGTAATATGCTTTTTAATTCCTAAACATCCCAAAACTGTTATCTGATCTTCAATGTCTATTTATTATTTACGAATATTTTTACCTTGCCACCATATTGTTTTACTTTTTCTCCGAATATATTCATTCATAATGTTGACATTTATAAATGAACCTTAGAGTCTAATTTCTCAATCACAGACTCCCACACTAGGACCGAAATATACCCGATGTGCATGCATTTACTAACTCCAAAATTGACAACTGGAATGGCTCAGCAGAGGACCAGAAGATCCACTGCTGGGCCCAGGTTAACAAACAGTAAGAAGCCCAGCCACAAATACCATGAGGTTCAACAGAGGATGACCCTACTTTTAGATTAATTGCAACAAAGTTTTAACGTTATGTACATTACATTATGTTCTATATTTTGGATTGGGACCCAGGAGCTTCAAGTTAGGCCTGGCACTAGTCTTGAAAAATTAAAACCTGAAGCATTTAAAAATTCCAGAATTGTAAGCATTATAAAATGTTTTATTAAAAGAAAAGTCTACCTACTCTTGGTGATTATCATTACAATCAATATCTAGATATAATGTATAAAGAAACCTAATGCACATCTATTACGTCGTCGTCTATGGTATTCATTCTGAATGTTGTCATGCATATGAGCAGGGTATGTTTATTGAAGAAATACAGATTGACAGATGGATTAGTCAGGCGCTATAGGTGGTTTGGCCCTTGCTTCTGGCATGCATGTCAGCATCCTGCTGTTTTAATATGTATCAATTTTATATTCCATATGCTTTATATGTTAACCCGCCTAATCATCCGTCACTTTATTCTCAATCCAAAGTAATAAGCAGTTAAACCAGTCACTATAATAATTTTAACTGAAACATCCTGTGTATCAACGAGCAGATGGATTTAATTTACGAACAAATACATGACGCAGCGCTGACTGTTCTCCGATCAATAGCATGTTTTACAAGTAATCCAGTCATACCAGTAAACTGTATTAACATCAACATCTAACATCAAAGCAATTATTAAACCTTCTGAAAGCACGGCTCAGAGAGTGCCTCTAGCAAGCCGCAAGCCATAATCCCTTTGCCTCACAGTGCACGGTTTTAAGCACTCTTTTAATCCACCAGAAACAATGACTGCTTCATACTTGGACAAGCAGCACAAAAGGAACCTAGCGATCCGTCAAACAAAGCAGCTGGGCTGGCAGGTAAGAATAGACTGGGGTTTGTGTAACCAGGCAGGCAATGAGGAGAGCAGGATTCAGCCAAACGACTTTCATTTGACACTCATGTTTCAATGTCACACATAAGCACTACATCTGGAACATTGTATCGCTGGACTGTTGATTAAAATAATATATAATATAACGGGTGTTAGTGTGTGTCAAATAAGTTAGTATGAGGGATTACAACCTTTCAAACACGAAGTTCAATTTAAGTACAAAAAATAGTGGTGGTCGTATGTTACTGGAAGTGTTGCCTTTTTCTAAAATGTAAGAGGTCTAACGACTAGGGCCGGACTGGCCATCTGGCAGTTTTGGCAAATGCCAGATGGGCCAGTGAACAGTGGTCCGCCTGCTGGTCTCCCAAACAATCATTGTCGGACAGTGAGGGCCGCACCGTCCATGAGGCAAGATGAGCTTCTCACCTCAGGCAGCTGCCTACTGCCTCTCTGAGGGGACGGTGGTGCCAATGAAATCAGCACTGCCACCCCCTCCTGCACTAATTGTACCTGCATCTATATGGCCGGGTGGTTTTCCATGCCCGACCATTCAGCGCCTTACAATGACGCTGATTGGCAGGGCAGAATGACTTGCCCCGCCAATCAGCGCCTTTCAACTATGCTAGCGCCGCTTCTGTTGTTGACAGGCGCTAATTAACGGGGCAAGTCATTCTGCCCTGCCAATCAGCGCCGTCGTTCTGCCCCGGCAGACCTGCTTAGAAGAGAGCAGGCCTGCATTGACACAGGTCGGCATAGGATCAGGATCAAGGTGAGTATGTAAAGTTGTTTTTTCCACCTAAAAGTGTGAGTGGCATTATGTACAGGGGGGGGGGCTATATGTGGGGTACAGTCTACAGGGAAGGCTATATGTGGGGCACAGTCTACAGGGGAGGTTATATGTGGGACACTTAGGGGGGCTATATGTGGGGAATTATATACAGGGGGAGCTATATGTGGGGCACAATCGACGGGAAAGGCTATATGTGGGGCATTATCTACAGAGGAGGCTATATGTGGGGCACAATCTACTGAGGAGGTTATATGTGGGACACTTAGGGGGGGCTATATGTGGGGCATTATATACAGGGGGTACTATGTACAGGGGGCTCTATGTGGGGGCACTATCTACAGGGGGCTCTTTGGGGGTACTGTACTATCTATGGGGGGCACTGTGTGTGTGTGTGTGTGTGTGTGTGTGTGTGTGTGTGTGTGTGTGTGTGTGTGTGTGTGTGTGTGGGACACAGTGTATGGTGCTATTATAATCAGGGACACAGTGTATGGTGCTATTATAATCAGAGACACAGTGTATAGTGATATTATAATCAGGGACACAGTGTATGGTACTATTATAATTAGAGGTGAAGTGTATGGAATTTTATTTTCATTTATAGGTGCAGAAATGTTTGAATAGTGAGTAGCTAAAGACATCTGAGCGGCAACCTGCAGAAATGGGCTGTGGACGGGAGAAGTCATCATAGAGGTCTGGACCGGATGGAGAAGAAAAAAGAAAAAGAACAACTATAATCTGAGATTGTCACCGGTGAGTCACTTAATATAAATGTTTATTCTGCCTCTAATCAGTACTGTGGTATGATTATTATTTTTTGTGAAACAGCAACTCCCAGCATATCTTTACCATTGTTCGGTCCATGCTGGCAGCTGTAGTTTTATGCCGTAAAAACCTATACAGGGGTTGCACTAAATTGAGCTGCATTTGTTTTTGTGCTGTATTTATGTACTGAGGTTCGTTCTGGTGTTGTATATATGTACTGAGCTTGGTTCTGGAGCTGTATATATGTTCTTAGCTTGATTCTGGAGCTGTATATATGTGCTGAGCTTGGTTCTGGTGTTGTATTTATGTGCTGCGCTTGGTTCTGATGTTGTATATATGTACAGAGCCTGTATCTGTTGTTGCATTTAAGTGCTGAGCCTTGTTCTGGTGCTGTATATATGTACTGAGCTTTGTTCTGGTACTGTACATATGTACTGAGCTTTGTTCTGGTGCTGTATATATGTACCGAGCTTGGTTCTGCTGCTGTATATATGTACTGAGCTTAGTACTTGTGCTGTATATATAAATTGATCTTGGTTCTGGAGGTGTATATGTCAGAGCTTGGTTCTGGAGCTGTAATTATATAGAATATATTTATAATAACAAAATTGCAGGGCAGATGGAATTGTTTTCAATTCATTGTATATTTAATGGGAACCTGTCAGGAAGTTTTAACCCTTTGAATCGCCACCATGCAGTAATACATGACCTGACAATATTTCCAAACATTCCCCTGTATGTTGTTTTCAGATGCAGAAAAATCTATAAAATCCACTTTTAAACCGGCTCACACTATATGCTAATTACTCATTAAAGGGTCATGGGGCGGTGCCGCTATCCTGAAGAGTAACATAGTCCTGCATCCAAACCCACCTTTCCATGCTTGGTTGACATCCCTCTAGCTGTTATACATCACTACCAGTCTCCTCCAACTTTCGCGGATGCGTCATTGCCTTGTCCTACTTGGGCACACACCGTGCAGCGAGGTGTACTCTGCCCGGCTGCACCGTGCATGCCAGTACAAGGCAACTGCGCATCCGCAAGAGTTGGAGGAGGCTGCTAGTGACATAGAACAGCCAGGGGGGTGTCAATCAAAAATTTGGGGGGCGCCATTTCAATTTTCGCCTCAGGCAGCAGAAAAGCTAGAATCGGCCCTGCGGACAGTGGTGAACAGAAGCACCAACATTACAATAACTGCTGCCTCCTGGTGTTTAAAACCACATCTTTCAGATTTATTGCTGTGTACTCTGCAATGATGGGAAGGAGCACTGCAGAAATTAAGTATAGTGCTTGTTGGCCGAGCCACAGCTAATCAGCTCTAGACTTGTTTTCTGCACTGATGCCCAGCTCATTAGTGCACATCTCTGGCGCTACAAAGGAAAAGGAGAATCAGTACCTGCCCAGCCTGCATGTACAAATCAAACCAAACGCTGGTTAGGAGCTTTGTAAAAGGTGTGTGGCTTAATGGGCACATGGACGAGGCTTTGTGATGGATGGGGCATTTCAGGTATAGATGCCTATGTACTGCCAACATCCTGCATGCCAGTGCACAGTTTTGTGTCTTCTAATGTATTAGTGGCATTTGTGTGCGTAGTGTGTAAGTGTTATGTGAGGTATATGTTTAGCATTTGTTTGATGTGTGTGGTATGTGTCTAGTGTAAGTAATATGTGCGGTATGTCTCTAGTGTGTGGTACGTGTCTAGTGTGTGAGTGGTATGTGTCTAGTATGTGAGTGGTGTGTGCAGCATCTGTGCCAGGTGTGAGTCGTGCATGTTCAACATGTTTCCTTGATGTGCGTAGACAACGTGCGGCCTATGTCTTAGGTGTGAGTGGTGAGAGTGGAGGATGTATCCTATGTGTGAGTGGTGTGCGTGCGCATGTGTTCTAGGTGTGAGTGGTACATGTGCGACATATGTCCTAGGTGTGAGTGGGGGATGTTTTCTAGGTGGAAGTGGTGTGCGTGCGCATGTGTCCTTAGGTGTGCATTGTGGGCGTGCACATGTGTCATAAGTGTGGGTAGTGTGCATGCGCGTGTGTCATAAGTGTGAGTGGTGTGCGTGCGCATGTGTCCTAGGTGTGAGTGGTTTGCGTGCACATGTGTCCTTGGTGTGAGTTGTGTGTGTGCGCATGTGTCCTAGGTGTGAGTGGGGAATGTGTTCTAGGTGGAAGTGGTGTGTCAGCACATGTGTCCTTAGGTGTGCGTTGCGTTCATGCACATGAGTCATAAGTGTGGGTAGTGTGCGTGTGCATGACTCATAAGTGTGAGTGTGTTACGAAGCGTCTGTGGACCCACTGGGCCGTACCACCTTGGCTGTAAAGCAGCTGCCCAACAGGGCGCAGGTGAATGTCTATAGTTTGTATAGGTGCCTGTGGCAGGTCAGACAGCAGCAGGGCAGGCTCGGCTTGGACTAGGCAGCAGGTAGACGTCAGGCGAGGTGAAGCAGGTCAAACGTGGAATACAGCACGACACGACTTTGGCACCGCACAGTGCTCGACCTGGATGGTATGGAACGCAAGGAACAGGAACTGTAACAGGTACAGGAAACAGGAACACATAGACAAACTAGGAAACATCAACAACGCTCAGGCATAGAAGCAGGGGGCTGGACCCCTCTTATAGTCCAGGGTACTCACGGGTCAAAGTTCATCAAAAGTCTGGAACGCGCGCTGCCCCTTTAAGAGCAAATTTGCACGATCGCACCCTTAGTCGGATATTCCTGGAAGACAGCCAGACCCTCGTGCCAGGAAGAAACTGAGGAGGTTCTCTTCTCCTTGTGTCAGCCTTCCATTTCATGCGGTCGACTGCCATTATGATGGAGGATCCAGTCTGCTGCCAGATCTGTATGAAGTCTCTAAAAGAGGAGTCAGCCGATGGAACCTCGGAAGTATCGGCCACCGGGAGAGGAATTTGTGGTTGCTGGCCGTAAACAATGAACAACGGTGAATTCCTTGTGGACTCGCTGGTGTGATTATTGTAGGAGAATTCAGCCCATGGGAGCAACTGCACCCAGTCATCATGCTGCTTGGAAATGAAGTGGCGTAGGTAGTTCTTCAAGATCTGATTGATCCTCTCAACCTGACCATTGGACTGAGGATGGTAGGCTGATAAAAAGTCCAACTTCACATGAGGAGTCTGCAGAGGGCTCTCCAGAACTTCGAGGTAAACTGAACCCCCCGATCAGACTCAAAAACAATGTGTTGGATGAACAGCTTGGCCAGCTGAGGAGCAAAATGAAGACCGGTCAGAGGAACGAAGTGGGCCATCTTCGAAAATCGATCCACCACCACCCAGACAGCACTGCATCCAGCAGAGAGAGGCAGGTCCGTAATAAAGTCCATAGCTATATGCTGCCAGGGAGCATTGGGCACAGGCAATGGCTGGAGCAGACCAGTAGGTCTGGAGTGAGCAGCCTTGTTGGCTGCACATACAGAACAGGAAGAAACTAAGTCCATAATGTCCTTGGGCAGAGTGGGCCACCAGAAATGACCAGCAATCAGATCCCGGGTCTTACGGACCCCCGCGTGACCTGCCAGTCTAGAGGAGTGTCCCCAGTGGAGGATTCTTCCCCGATCAGCCAGGCGCACAAAAGTCCACCCTAAAGGAATGTCCCCAACTTGCAGGGGATTGATAGAGATAATGAGAGACGGATCAATAATATTCTGTGGACTCTCCAAGGTATCTTCCGTCTCTAAAGACCTGGTCAAGGCATCGGCCCTCACATTCTTGTTGGCCGGGCGTTAATGGAGCTCAAACTGGAACCTTGTAAAGAACAGTGACCACCTGGCCTGACGAGGGTTCAGCCATTGGGCCTTTTGGAGGTAGGTCAGAATCTTGTGGCCTGTAAATATTAGGATCGGATGAGCTGCGCCCTCTAGTAGATGTTTCCACTATTACAGGGCAAATTTGATGGCCAGTAACTCCCGATTCCCAATCGAGTAGTTGCATTCTGCGGAAGAGAAGAGATTAGAGAAATATCCACATACCCTTGACTTGCCCTTGGGACCTCTCCGGAACAGGAGTGCACCAGCACCGACAGAGGATGCGTCCACCTCCAACGAGAACTGCAGAGAGACATCCGGAAGATGGAGGATAGATGCTGACTAGAGATGAGCGAACTTATGAAAAGTTCGGTTCGGCTAGTTCGCCGAATTTCACGAAAAAGTTCGATTCGGACCGAACCTGTAATTTCCGTGCGCCGAGCATGGTACTGTCCAGGGTGCTGAAAGAGTTAATGGGCTGCACTAACTCTTTCAGCAACCTTGACAGTACATGCTCGGCGCAAATACAATTAATGTAAGGGTATGTGCACATACACTAATTACGTCCGTAATTGACGGACGTATTTCGGCCGCAAGTCCCGGACCGAACACAGTGCAGGGAGCCGGGCTCCTAGCATCATACTTATGTACGATGCTAGGAGTCCCTGCCTCTCCGTGGAACTACTGTCCCGTACTGAAAACATGATTACAGTACGGGACAGTTGTCCTGCAGAGAGGCAGGGACTCCTAGCACCGTATATAACTATGATGCTAGGAGCCCGGCTCCCTGCACTGAGTTCGGTCCGGTACTTGCGGCCGAAATACGTCCGTCAATTACGGATGTAATTAGTGTGTGTGCACATACCCTAATAAAAAAAAAATAATAAATACGTTCATACTTACATTCCTCCTGTCCGGCCTCCAGCGATGACGTTTCATCCATGTCGCCGCTGCAGCCAATCACAGGCTGTAGTGGCGGTCACGCACGTCAGGATGACGTCAGAAGGCCGGCCTCCAGGGATGACACGCTCCTCTCCTGAAATACTCTGTGCTGCGCTGCCTTAAACTCTGTGGACAGGTCAGGATCCTGTTTCTTTTAAATGCTGCTGGGGAACCCGCTCGATCCGCTATATAAGGCTGCGCTACAGTGCAGCATTTAAAAGAAACAGGATCCTGACCTGTCCACAGAGTTTAAGGCAGCACAGAGTATTTCAGGAGAGGAGCGTGCAGATTCAGTGCTGCTGTGAACTCTGCTCTTACCATTACGTGGCTCTCAGTCTGTTACCTCTCCTCCACTCCTGTCCTCAATAACACGTTCACATGATTGGCAAGTCACCACGTAATGGTAAGAGCAGAGTTCACAGCAACACAGAGTATTTCAGGAGATGAGCGTGCGGATCTTGTTCGGGGTGGTGACTTGCCAATCATGTGAAGGTGTTATTGAGGACAGGAGTGGAGGAGAGGTAACAGACTGAGCTACGTAATGGTAAGAGCAGAGTTCACAGCAGCACAGAGTATTTCAGGAGAGGAGCGTGCAGATTCAGTGCTGCTGTGAACTCTGCTCTTACCATTACGAGTCTGTTACCTCTCCTCCACTCCTGTCTTCAATAACACCTTCACATGATTGGCAAGTCACCACGTAATGGTAAGAGCAGAGTTCACAGCAGCATAGAGTATTTCAGGAGATGAGCGTGCGGATCTTGTGCGGGGTGGTAGGTCAGTAAGGAGAAGTTTGGAATAAACTGCCTGTAAAAATTAGTGAATCCAAAAAAGCGCTGTATGGCCCTCAAGCCTTGAGGACGTGGCCATTCCAGAACAGACTTTACCTTCTAAGGATCCATCTCGAGACCTCGATTCGAGACGATGTAGCCCAGGAAGGGTAGAGCATCTCTGTCAAACATGCACTTCTCCAACTTGGCGTACAGACTATTCTCCCTTAATTGTATCAGATCTTGACGGACATGTCTCTGGTGCGTCATAGGATCTGGAGAAAAAAAATTCACAAACTCCTGGAAGACCGCTGTAGCATTACACAGGCCGAAGGGCATTACTAGATACTCATAGTGTCCATCACGGGTGTTAAATGCAGTCTTCCATTCATCACCCTGGCGAATCCGGACTAGGTGCTAGTTTAGAAAAAATCATGGCACCACGTATACGATCAAACAGTTCAGTGATCAGTGGTAACGGATATTTATTCTTCACCGTGATCTGGTTGAGACCTCGGTAGTCGATACAAGGACGAGGAGAGCCATCTTTCTTTTTGACAAAGAAGAACCCGGCTCCTAACGGAGAGGAAGACTTTCGTATGAAACCCCTCTCCAAGTTCTCTTTCACATAGGCAGACATGGACATAGTCCATGGACATAGTCTCTGGCAAGGAGAGAGGATATGCACCAGGAATCAGCTCGATAGGGCAGTCATATGCCCGATGTGGAGGCAAAGTCTCCGCCTCCCTCTTGCTGAAGACGTCCGAAAATGCAGCATAATGACTCGGCAATCCTGCCAATGACCGAGGCAGTGAAGGCTGAGCAGAACAAATCTGCACCAGGCAACGGCCTTGACACTCAGGGACCCACTGGAGAACCTCTCCAGAATTCCAGTTCAGGACTGGGGCATCAGTCTGAGCCAAGGCAGGCCCAGCAACACAGGGTTAACAGCTTTGGATAGCACACAGAAAGGCAGAAGTTCGGAGTGAAGGGCTCCCACTTGGAGCCTCAGCGGCTTGGTCACAGCTATAACTGGAATCAATATGCAGACTCTAAAGGCAATTGTAGTAAGGGCTGGGCACCGTTTATAACAAAAACATCCCCCCATATCATATTGGCAGCTCCATGTAATATTCCATACACAAAAGAGAGCAATCAGAGCTTTTCAAGCCAATTTGTATATAAAAAATTAGAATTTTATTAAACACATATGACAAACAATGTTAAAATATATAAAGACAAGACTCTAGTATGAACAGCCGAGCTAGTGATTACCTTTTCTGCATGTTTTATATGGGTTTACAAGTTGTATAAAAACGTTGTGTAAAGTGGTATATACCTACACCCAAAGGGGAATCATCCCATTCTTAATCAGTATACTTTATAGACATATTCAGTGAATGTAAGAGGGAAGGGGTGAGATAAAGTGACAGTGCTTTTAGAATAGTATATACAACAACACCCGCATCTCTTGAGACGTCGTCAAAGTCTTGAATCCACCAGCGGGGTCCATGGCCTGAGCGTACTGTCATGAAGGGTCTGTGGACCCATTGGGCCGTACCGCCTTGGTGGTAAGGCAGCTGGCCAACAGGGCGCAGGTGAATGTCTATAGTTCGTATAGGTACCTGTGGCAGCTCAGACAGCAGCAGGGCAGGCTCGGCTTGGACTAGGCAGCAGGTAGACGTCAGGCAAGGTGAAGCAGGTCAGACGTGGAATACAGCATGGCACGACTTTGGCACAGCACAGTGCTCGACCAGGATGGTATGGAATGCAAGAAACAGGAACTGGAACAGGTACAGGAACAGGAAACAGATACACACTAGGAGGCCATTACATAGACAAATTAGGAAACATCAACAACGCTCAGGCATAGTGTTAGGGATCTGCCAGGTACTACGTCTAGGTATACTCCTGGGATTAATCAATCCACACCTGAGGCCAGACCTGTTCGACTGACACCATCTCCCACCAACCAGGGTGGCAGGCTCAGGAGTGGGAGAGCCTATCGCGGCCTGGTCAGTCGGAGTTAGCTCCGCCCCCTGTCCTTTATTACCTGCCGTGTTCTCTTCCTAAGTGCTTGTAATTCTTCTGGATTCCTGGCCTCACTGCTGCTTGCTCCAGCCTGCTCATGCCGTGCTTCTGCCTTGCTGCAGTTCCGCTTAACCTGCTTTGCTTTGCCCCTGGCTTGCTTCCTTCTCCGTGCTCACTTTGGTATACTCCACTTCATCCTGGTCCTGACTACTCATTCACCGCTCCGTTTCCTCGCGGCGTTCCGTGGCTACTGCCCCTTCCCTTGCGTGTTCCCTGTTTGTTCTCCCGTGCACTTAGACAGCGTAGGGACCGCCGCCCAGTTGTACCCCGTCGCCTAGGGCGGGTCGTTGCAAGTAGGCAGGGACAGGGCGGTGGGTAGATTAGGGCTCACTTTCCCTTCACCTCCTTCCTGCCATTACATAATTACAAGCCCTTACCTAGTCTACCATCTCTCCTACGCTGACGCTATCATGGACCCCCTTGAGACCCTGACCCAGCAGATGCAGGGCCTCTCCCTACAGGTCCAGGCCCTGGCCCAGAGGGTCAACCAGGGTGACGCTGCCTTAGTAGTACCCCTCACCTCACCTCTAGAACCCGACCTCAAGTTACCTAACCAGTTCTCAGGGGACCGTAAGACGTTTCTCTCCTTCCGGGAGAGTTGCAGACTGTATTTCCGCCTAAAACCCCACTCCTCAGGTTCCGAGAACCAGCGGGTGGGTATCATCATATCCCGACTCCAGGAAGGGCCCCAAGAGTGGGCCTTCTCCTTGGCTCCTGACGCCCCTGAACTTTCCTCTGTTGATCGTTTTTTCTCTGCCCTCGGACTCATTTACGACGAGACTGACAGGACTGCTTTAGCCGAGAGTCAGCTGGTGACCTTACGTCAGGGTTGGAGACCGGTTGAGGAATACTGTTCTGATTTTAGAAAGTGGTGCGTAGCTTCTCGGTGGAACGATCCGGCCCTAAGGTGCCAGTTTAGGTTAGGATTATCTGACGCCCTGAAGGATCTGCTGGTTAGCTACCCCTCTTCTGACTCCCTTGACCAGGTTATGGCCCTAGCAGTACGACTTGACCGACGTCTCAGGGAATGTCAGCTTGAACGCTTCAATGTGCTCCCCTCTGACTTTTCTGCGATTCCCCCCGAGGTCCCGTCTCCTCGCCCCTCCACGGAGGACTCGGAGGTACCTATGCAACTCGGGGCCTCCATGTCCCCTCGACAACGTAGGGAGTTTCGCAGAATGAATGGTCTCTGCTTCTACTGTGGGGACGACAAGCATCTACCGAACACCTGTCCCAGGCGCAAGAATAAGAAGCCGGAAAACTTCCGCGCCTAAGTGATCATCGGGGAGGTCACTTGGGCGCACAGGTATTTCCCGTTAATGTGAAATGCAATAAAATTTTGCTTCCCTTTCAGGTCTCGTTTGCTGGCCGGTCTGCCACGGGCAGTGCTTTTGTGGATTCTGGCTCATCTGCTAATATCATGTCTGTGGAATTTGCTATGTCTCTAAAGATGCCTTTTATTGATTTACCTTATCCTGTCCCTGTAGTAGGTATCGACTCAACTCCCCTTGCTAATGGTTATTTTACTCAGCATACTCCTGTTTTTGAACTCCTGGTTGGCTCCATGAGTTTGGAGCAGTGCTCTGTACTGGTGATGCAGGGATTATCATCTGATCTGGTATTAGGTCTTCCCTGGTTGTAGTTGCATAATCCCACGTTTGATTGGAATACTGGGGATCTCACCAGATGGGGTAGTGAATGTCTTATGTCATGTCTTTCTGTTAACTCTATTTCTCCCCGGGAGGAGGTAAACACGCTTCCTGAGTTTATTCAGGACTTCGCCGATGTGTTTTCTAAGGAGGCCTCCGAGGTGTTTCCCCCCCATAGAGATTACGATTGCGCCATCGATTTGGTGCCTGGTGCCAAGCTTCCTAAGGGTAGGATATTTAATCTTTCATGTCCTGAACGTGAAGCTATGAGGGTGTATATCCAAGAATGCCTGGCCAAGGGTTTCATTCGCCCCTCGACTTCTCCTGTAGGTGCTGGCTTCTTCTTCGTGGGGAAGAAGGATGGTGGTCTTAGGCCGTGCATTGATTATCGTAACCTGAATAAGGTCACCGTAAGGAACCAGTACCCACTTCCTTTGATTCCGGATCTTTTCAATCAGGTTCAGGGAGCCCAATGGTTTTCTAAGTTCGATCTACGGGGGGCATATAACCTTATCCGCATCAAAGAGGGGGATGAGTGGAAAACTGCGTTCAACACACCCGAGGGTCATTTCGAATACCTGGTCATGCCCTTTGGGTTGTGTAATGCCCCTGCTGTCTTCCAGAATTTTATTAATGAAATCCTGAGAGATTACCTGGGTAATTTTCTTGTTGTGTACCTTGATGACATACTGGTGTTTTCCAAGGACTGGTCCTCCCACGTGGAGCATGTCAGGAAGGTGCTCCAGGTCCTTCGGGAGAATAATCTGTTTGCTAAGACTGAAAAATGTGTCTTTGGGGTACAGGAGATACCATTTTTAGGGCAAATCCTCACTCCTCATGAATTCCGCATGGACCCTGCCAAGGTTCAGGCTGTGGCGGAATGGGTCCAACCTGCCTCCCTTAAGGCGTTACAGTGTTTTTTAGGGTTCGCCAACTATTACAGGAGATTTATTGCCAACTTCTCGGTCGTCGCTAAGCCTCTTACGGACCTTACTCGCAAGGGTGCGGATGTCCTCCATTGGCCCCCTGAGGCCGTCCAGGCCTTTGAGACCCTCAAGAAGTGCTTTATCTCGGCCCCCGTGCTGATTCAGCCCAACCAAGAGGAGCCATTTATTGTGGAGGTTGACGCATCCGAGGTGGGAGTGGGGGCTGTCTTGTCCCAGGGTACCAGCTCCCTCACCCATCTCCGCCCCTGTGCTTACTTCTCTAGGAAGTTTTCGCCCACGGAGAGTAACTATGATATTGGCAACCGCGAACTTCTAGCCATTAAATGGGCTTTTGAAGAGTGGCGGCACTTCCTGGAGGGGGCCAGACACCAGGTAACGGTCCTTACGGATCACAAGAATCTGGTTTTCCTAGAATCGGCCCGGAGGCTTAATCCTAGACAAGCTCGGTGGGCACTATTCTTTACCAGATTTAATTTCTTGGTTACCTATAGGGCTGGGTCCAAGAATATTAAGGCTGATGCTCTGTCACGTAGTTTCATGGCCAATCCTCCTTCCGAGAAGGATCCTGCTTGTATTTTACCCCCTGGTATAATCGTTTCTGCCACGGATTCTGATTTAGCTTCTGATATCGCGGCTGATCAGGGTGCAGCTCCCGGGAACGTCCCTGGGGACAAACTGTTTGTTCCCCTGCAATACCGGCTAAGGGTACTCAGGGAAAACCATGACTCCGCTCTATCTGGTCATCCTGGCATCTTGGGCACCAAACACCTCATTACCAGAAACTATTGGTGGCCTGGGTTGCCTAAAGACGTTAGGGCTTACGTCGCCGCTTGTGAGGTTTGCGCTAGGTCCAAAACCCCTAGGTCCCGACCTGCGGGCCTACTACGTTCCTTGCCCATTCCCCAGAGACCTTGGACCCATATCTCCATGGATTTTATCACCGATTTGCCCCCATCTCAGGGCAAGTCGGTGGTGTGGGTGGTAGTAGACCTCTTCAGCAAGATGTGCCACTTTGTGCCCCTTAAGAAGCTACCTAACGCCAAGACGTTAGCTTCTTTGTTTGTGAAACACATCCTGTGTCTCCATGGGGCCCCAGTCAATATCGTTTCTGACAGAGGGGTACAATTTGTTTCCTTATTTTGGAGAGCTTTTTGTAAAAAGTTGGAGATTGATCTGTCCTTCTCCTCCGCCTTCCATCCCGAAACTAATGGCCAAACGGAAAGGACTAACCAATCCCTGGAACAATATTTAAGGTGTTTCATCTCTGACTGTCAATTCGATTGGGTCTCATTCCTTCCCCTTGCTGAATTTTCCCTGAATAACCGGGTCAGTAACTCGTCAGGGGTCTCCCCGTTTTTCTGTAATTTCGGGTTTAACCCAAGGTTCTCCTCCGTTTCCCCTGGTTGTTCCAATAATCCTGAGGTAGAGGATGTTCATCGGGAACTGTGCACTGTCTGGGCCCAGGTTCAGAAGAACCTAGAGGCGTCCCAGAGCGCACAAAAGATTCAGGCGGATAGTAGACGTTCTGCTAACCCCCGGTTTGTCGTCGGGGATCTGGTGTGGTTGTCGTCTAGGAACTTGCGCCTTAAGGTCCCGTCCAGGAAGTTTGCTCCCCGATTTATTGGACCTTATAAGATCATTGAAGTCCTCAACCCTGTATCCTTCCGTCTGGAGCTGCCCCTATCCTTTCGCATACATGACGTCTTCCATGCCTCCCTCCTTAAACGCTGCTCCCCGTCCTGGTCCCCCTCGAGGAAACCTCCTGTTCCCGTTCTCACCCCTGAGGGGGTGGAGTTCGAGGTGGCCAAGATTATGGACAGTAGGATGGTCCAGGGCTCCCTCCAGTACCTGGTCCATTGGAGAGGATACGGGCCGGAGGAGAGGACTTGGGTACCTGCCCGTGATGTTCACGCTGGGGTATTGATCAGGAGGTTCCACCTTCTCTTCCCTACTAAACCGGGTCCTCTTAGTAAGGGTCCGGTGGCCCCTCATAAAAGGGGGAGTACTGTTAGGGATCTGCCAGGTACTACGTCTAGGTATACTCCTGGGATTAATCAATCCACACCTGAGGCCAGACCTGTTCGACTGACACCATCTCCCACCAACCAGGGTGGCAGGCTCAGGAGTGGGAGAGCCTATCGCGGCCTGGTCAGTCGGAGTTAGCTCCGCCCCCTGTCCTTTATTACCTGCCGTGTTCTCTTCCTCAGTGCTTGTAATTCTTCTGGATTCCTGGCCTCACTGCTGCTTGCTCCAGCCTGCTCCTGCCGTGCTTCTGCTTTGCTGCAGTTCCGCTTAACCTGCTTTGCTTTGCCCCTGGCTTGCTTCCTTCTCCGTGCTCACTTTGGTATACTCCACTTCATCCTGGTCCTGACTACTCATTCACCGCTCCGTTTCCTCGCGGCATTCCGTGGCTACTGCCCCTTCCCTTGCGTGTTCCCTGTTTGTTCTCCCGTGCACTTAGACAGCATAGGGACCGCCGCCCAGTTGTACCCCGTCGCCTAGGGCAGGTCGTTGCAAGTAGGCAGGGACAGGGCGGTGGGTAGATTAGGGCTCACTTTCCCTTCACCTCCTTCCTGCCATTACACATAGAAGCAGGGGCCTGGACCCCTCTTATATTCCAGGGTACTCATGGGTCAAAGTTCATCAAAAGTCTGGAACGCGCGCTGCCCCTTTAAGCGCAGGCATGAGCGTGCGCGCGCAACCTACGGGATCCGGATGAGGTGAGTGGAAGCGGATGCTGGCGTCTCCTGAGGAGGAGGCTGAGGCCAGTGCTTGCCGATTCCTGGCTGCGGCTGTCAGGAGGGGATTGGACAGCCCGCAGCCACGGACATTACAGAGTGGTGTGCATGTGCATGTGTACTAGGTTTGAGTGGTGTGCATGCGCATGTGTCCTAGGTGTGAGTGGCATCAATGCACCATGTGTCCAGCTTGTGGGTTGCATCTGTGTGTCATGTGTCCAGCATGTGAGTGTGTGTGTGTGTGTGTATATGGCTCAATATAAAATTGAAATCATACTATTTAATTACAGTGTAGTGATATTTTAGCATTGCATAATGGTATAATTTGTAATCTTTATACATTAGTATTAGGCCATGATGACGTAATCAGGATTTGATTAAGTCCCTGATTCCATACCTAAATCCCTTTCAAATCCACTAACATTCTCCATCCATTACAGGTGAATGGACTATTTTATACCCCATTCACATGCAGTGGAAATAAGTCTGCTTGATTTTTTTTTTCCGCTCTGCAAAAAAATCCTCTAGAATAATTAGCATGTTCATTATTCTCGTGGAAAAGCAGTGGATTCATTGGAGTTGGAGCTATCAGGAACTGTTCCTCTTTTCATTTACACCTGTTTTAATAAATCTCCCCATGTCTTGTATAGCTGAAAGGTGGTCCCATGTACTCCAGCCCAACACTGGTGGCTGCGCATGGCCGGCGGTGGGCCTGTGTGTTTAAAAATGCCAGGGCTGATTTTAAGTCCCAGTCCGGCCCTGGTAACAACTGTGAGCAAACTCCCGCAGAAAAGGTCCCACAATGCAGAGACCTCAGGGTTCCCCTGGATTGCTTTCTCACAATCATGAATCTCCCATAGTCTGTGCCATTTGGTGTCATTATCCACCCAGAAATAATATCTCCCTGGTGGAGAACATAGGATCCAACATGGGAGACTGTTTATTTAAACCGAGAATGGGATAGAGCTTCACTCCCTGCATGCCAAGAGGAAATCATTATCTGTAGATAACATCAAGAACTTCTTAGATGTTCATTTTATATTCCAAAATATTGCAAAAAGAGCAACAATAGGCTGGTCCACGAGGGTACCAGAGGTGGGCCCAGGTTCTAACACAATAATCACCCCAAAGGTCCAGCAGAAGACAACTTAATTTAAAGGCTGTGATTAGAGGACATTTACATGTTCTGTAACGATTGACAGTATGCCCACAAAATAATTTTCTCTGTTGGGCTCAAGGTTTGCCAGTCTGACACTGAAAAAATGAGTTTTTGAAAAATGTGTTGAACTTCTTAAATGTGTTTACTTGGACCATAATAATTATTGACAGTTGACTATAGGAATTTTTCTGTTTTTCCGTTTATGTCTCCTATACATCTTTCTGTACCATGCATTGAAGTTTTTATAAATAAAATAACAAGTTGGTAAGAGTTCATAGGCATGTTAAATGCTGCAGAAGTTAGAGTAATCATATGTGAGGTAGTCCTACATACTGTTATATGTACGATAGTATGTGACACTCACAATCTGATAAGAATATAGTAAGAAAAATAGTAAGTAGCTTGAATTTGTAACAGCTAACATATACAAAAATAATTGTCAACCACTTTGTCCAATATGAACAGCAATAACAGATTATCATAAAGGTTTAGAGGAGCTTCACCTTTGTTCTAATTTTACAAAAATATTAATGAGTATTATCCCATGAAGACAGCCGCAATTAGGGCATATGAATGTCAGAGGGGGGTCCTTCTCCTCAAGACCCCACTCTATGGGCAAGAAGTGAGAGCCAACCTGTAAAAGCAACTCCCATTCTGGCAGACTCGAGCCATCCATGTATTACATGGACAACCATTCATCTAAATGGTCGCCATATAAACTACACTAATGTTCGGCGGCCAAAGAAAGGCTCCCCTACAAAAATAAGCTGTTTGCTAGTTGTGCCAATAGACGAACCACCCGGAAAACTGATGGAACCTCTAATCTCCACCATTATACCCCTTGTCTGTTGTAATCAATGCTGACTGTCGCATACAAGGGCAGAGAAAGGGCAGAAAAATAAAGATTAGAATGTAAAGTCCCCTTTTGAAATTAGAATTAGTAAAATAAACAAAGAAAAGCAATGATAAAAAAGATTACGTAAAGAAAAAACACATTTGTTTACATTTAATAAAATATATCAGATATAAGTTTCAAGTCACCACATAATATTGATATATTTATTATCCTCACAACCATAATAGCCTGTACAAGAATTTTATAACATAATTTATGATGATCGGTGTATGGGGTAAAATAAAAAATGTACCTTAATTGCTAGTTTATATGTAACAAAAGATGGCACCTTAAAAAATGTACAACTCGTCCTCTCTCATAAAAAACAATGCCTCATAATTGGTTAATGTACTTTGAAAGTGAAACCTTGAGGCTACACTAAAATCAGGCGACCAGGGACCCCTCAAAGAAGGTTTGGATTCCCAGGCTGCGGTCCTTAGGCCTCATGCACACGACCGTAGCCATGTGCACGGCCGTGATTTTTGGGTCGGCCGGTTGCGGAGTATCACCCGCGAGCCACCCTCAAATCGCGGGCTGTGCACATGGCCGCGTCCATTATTTTCTTTGAGCCCTGGATGGCAGAACACGGCCGTAATAAGACAGTGGCGTAGCTAGGTTCTCCAGCACCCGGGGCAAAGATTCAGTTTGGCTCCCCCCCCTCCTCTTTTCCAACATATCCTTCCCCCTCGCCATGTTTTTTTCTCTACCTATCGACGTGTCATTTCTTTTCCACATTTCTTTTTATGTAACTCGAGCATAAAAACATTTGTACATTTTACTAGCAATATAGTTCTATACACAACACCAGAATAGTGCTCTGTACATAAATACAGCCCCAGAACCAAGCTCAGTACATATATACAACACCAGCACAAATACAGCTCAATGTAGTGCAACCCCTGACGTATAGGTTCACACTAAATTGTTCCAGCTCCCAGCATGGTCCGAACAATGGTAAGGATATGCTGGGAGATGCTGTTTCACAAAAAAAAATAATTATATCATAATCATACCACCCATCATCTCACTGCAGATCATACAGTGACTACAGTGCTGATTAGAGGCAGAATAAACATTTACATTAAGTGACTCACCGGTGACGTCTCAGATTCTAGTTCTTTTTCTCCATCCGGTCCAGACCTCTGTGATGACTTCTCCCGGTCACAGCCCATTTCTGCAGTTTGCCGCTCAGATGTCTTCAGCTTCTCACTTTTCATACATTTCTACACCTATAAACAAAGATAAAGTTCTCATTATACCACACACTACGCCCCTAAATATAATAGCGCCATACACTGCACCTCTAATTATAATAGCACCATACACCATGTCCCACACACACACACACACACACACACACACACTGTGCCCCCTGTAGATAGTGCCTGCCATAGAGCCCCCTGTAGATAGTGCCCCCCATAGAGCCCCCTGTAGATAGTGCTCCCATATAGCCCACCCCTGTAGTGTCCCAAATATAGCTCCCCCTATAGTGCTCTACAGATAGCCCACCCCTGTATATAGCCCACCCCTGTATATAGTGCTCCACGTATAGCCAAACCCTGTATATAGCTCCCTGTAGATATAGCCCACCCCTGTATATAGTGCTCCACAGATAGCCCACCCCTGTATATAGCCCTCTGTAGATATAGCCCACCCTTGTATATAGTGCTCCACAGATAGCCCACCCCTATATATAGCTCCCCTGTAGATATAGTCCAAACCTGTATATAGTGCTCCACATATAGCCCACCCCAGTATATAGCCCCCCCTGTAGATAGAGCCCCACCATAGAGAAAGCCGCACCCTGTAGATAAAGCCACCCCCGTAGATAATGTCACACACTTTTTTATTACGATAAAATAACAAACTATTCAAACTCACCGTAATCCCGTTCCCACGCCGTCCGGCAGCAAAGGAGACCTGCTCTCTTCTGCGCAGGTCTCCTGGGGTTGAACGCTTCCCTGTCAATCAGCGCCTTTCAACGACGCAAGCGGCGCAAAGTATCACGCCGCTTCACTCGTAGAAAGGCGCTGAATGGCCGGCAGTGGCGGATTAAGTAGACCATAGGCCCTGAGCTGTTCCACAAACTTGGGCCCCCCTTCCCCACCGCCACTCTGCTGTGTCTATAGTGAACACAACCTTTATGTGTGAGCATTAACAAATGGTTGTTACAATTCCCCTTGTCAAAGGGCTGTGTCCCTACATACTGACAGTCTCCAACCATCGCTAACAGTATCACACTGTGTAGGGACACATCCTCCTGACAATGGGAATGGTAACACACATTTGTCTATTAGCTCTGAGTATACAGAGATATGTAGAATACAAGGATTACCTGCAACAGACCTGTCAGGAGAGGAGATCCCCTATAGAATCAATGACGTCTTCTCTAACGGGAGCCGTTTTCTTTTCTTCTCCATCTGACGCAGACCGTTATGGCGACTTCTCCTGATGAGACATCTTTGTCCATCACTTCTGCAGCCATTTCCAGCCCCTATAGAAACACACAAATTTAGACACCAAGGCCCAGGCCCATACATTAAAGGTGTGGTCCGGGCACAGACCGTTTTTTTTATACTGATGACCTATCGATGTGCCCAGACGTCCCCTTTTACTCAGACTAATAAATTTGGACCACAGACTAAATTATAGAATACATACAGACCCCAGACCTTCTAAACTATTGCAGTCCCCAGACCAGACCCCCTAAACAAATACAGACCCCATCACAAGCTCCCTGCATAAATACAGACCTCAGACCGGACCCCTAAATACAGACCCCAGACACGACCCCCTGCACTAATAATGACCCCAGATCTGACTCCCTTAATATAGACCTCAGACCAGAACCCCTAAACTAATACAGACCCCTAAATAAAGACCCCAAAACTAATACAGACCCCTAAATACAGACCCCATAAACTAATACAGACCCCAGACCACACCCCTAAATACAGACCCCCAGACCAGACCCCCTACACTAATAATGACCCCAGACCTGACTCCCTTAATACAGACCTCAGACCAGACCCCCTAAACTAATACAGACCCCTAAATAAAGACCCCAAAACTAATACAGACTCCTAAATACAGACCCCATAAACTAATACAGACCCCAGACCACACCCCCAATACAGACCCCCTAAATACAGACACCAGACCTCAAACTAATACAGACCCCCTAAATACAGACCCCAGACCAGACCCCCTATGCTAATAGAGACCCCAGACCAGACCCCTAACCTAATACAAACCCTAGAACAGGCCCCCTAAATAGACCCTGTAAACTAATACAGACCCCCAGATCAGACCCCCTAAACTAATACAGACCCTAGAACAGGCCCCCTAAATAGACCCTATAAACTAATACAGACCCCAGACCTCAAACTAAAACAGACCCCATAAATACCGACCCCAGACCTCAAACGAAAACAGACCCCCTAAATACCGACCCCAGACCACTTAATCTAACACAGAACCCTAAATATACAGACCCTAAACCCCTTAAACTGATACAGACCCCAAACTAGACACCCTAAATACAGAACCCTTAAACTAATAGACACCAAACCTCCTAAATACAGTCCCCAAACCAGGCCCCCTAAATACAGACCCCACACCAGACCCCCTAAATACAGACCCCCTTAATACAGACCCCACACCAGACCCCTAAATACAGTACCCCTAAATACAGATCCATTAAACAAATCAATCCCCTTATACTTACAGTCAGTCTTCTCTGTGGAGTTTTGCTTCTGTTGCTGCTGCCGCTGCGGCTGCTGCTAGTCCTGCGGTCATGTGACCAGCAGGTCTCTAAGCAATAGTAAAAACTTCAGAGATGAGATCATGTGACCTTATGTCTAAGGTCCTTTTGCAGGACATACACAATGCAGTTTCGTCTCGGTTTTTGCCGCGACTCCCGGCAAAATCGCGACAACGTACCCGCCCATTCATTGGTTCTAATTGTACCTGTGTCCTATAGATGCAGGTACAATTATAGTGCAGGAGGCAGTGGTGCTGGCGCCCCCCTCTAAGTTGCGCCCGGGGCACATGCCCCGCCTGCCCCCCTCCTCCTAGTTACGCCCCTGAATAAGACATGTCCGTTCTTTCTGTGGTCCAGGCTCCTGGGCCATGCACGGACCGTGGAAACCACGGTCGTGTGCATGGGCTCATAGAAATGAATGGGGCCGCAATTCTCCCGTGGATTTTTGGGGGAATTGCGGCCGCAAAAGCACGTTCGTGTGAATGGGGCCTTAGAGAAGTCAATAATCGGCAGTGGGATGCAGCAGTGATGACGAAACTGCAGAATAGAGTAGTGAGACAGAGTCATGGGTTACAACCAGAAAATCAATTGGGTACAACAATTCAGAAGGAGCAAACAAAGGCAGACAGAGTTCAGGTCAGGAGTCGAAATCGGTAAATACATCGAACATACACAATCCTAAGGTCCAGAGTAGACAATAGGCAAAATCCAGGAAAGGGCAGGCTTAAACACAGGGAGTCAATGTAGGAATATAAGAGGTTAGAGGCAGTGTCTGTATAGAAATGGATACTCAGGTGAAAGACCTGGCTGCGTTGAAATAGTATGCCTTGATGACATCATTATTAGAACCAGCCAAGTGTAAGTATTCCGTCGCAAAGAAATATAGCACAGCAACAGGAAGAAAAAGCAAAACACTACTTTGCAGCAGCAATTGGGTGTGGTCGTTTATCAGGTCAAGAGCGAAGTAAGGCATGTAACAGTAGACCGTCCCACCTCTTAGGGCCCCTCCTATCCCAGAATTGGGATGTTTCTTGAGGTAGTGCTGCTGGTACCCGCGAACTCTCCTAAGAACTGTAACCCTTCTAATCAATTATATAGTAGAGCTTGTCCTGAACAATCTTGAAGTCAAGAATCTGATTAACCTCAAACTCAGGTCTGGAAGTCTTGAGGGATTTGACAAACCTGTTCAGAGGTCACAGCAGAAAGATATGGAAGCTGTTCGGTCACTGGGTTGATGCATTTGAGAACCTAGAAGGGGATCAGTAAAGCAAGGTGCCAGCTTAAAGGAGGGTACTCTTACCCTGATATTTTTGGTCAACAATCAAACTTGGGCTCTGATAGAACCAGGCCAACGATGCTTGTCTGTAGAAGTTTTTGTCCGAATTGCGGTGCTTGTTGCAGTCTCTGTTGACCGTGGGTATATTGTGTGGGGGCAGCTATGGGGGCATTATACTGTGAGGGGCAACTCGAGGGGCATTATAATGTGTGGGGTAGCTATTGGGGCATTATACGTTGTGGGTGCAGCTATAGGGGCATTATACTGTGTGTGGGCAGCTATGGGGGGCATTATACTGTGTGGGGGCAGCTATGGGGGCAGCTACGGGGGCATTATACTGTGAGGGAACAGCTCGAGGGGCATTATATGGTGTGGGGGCAGCTATAGAAGCATTATACTGTGTGAGGACAGCTATGGGGGGCATTATACTGTGGGGCAATTATAGGGGCATTATACTGTGTGGGGGCAGCTATGGGGGGCATTATACTGTGTGGGGCAGCTATAGGGGCATTATACTGTTTGGGGGCAGCTATGAAGGAATTATACTGTGCAGAAGCATCTATAGGGGCATTATAATGTGGGGGCAACTATGGGGGCATACTGTATGGGGAAGCTATAGGGGCAATCTACTAAGTGTGGGCAGCTTTGGGGCATTATACTGTGGGGGCAGGTATAGGGGCATTACTGTATAATGTGTGGGTGCAGCTTTGGGGGCATTATACTGTATGGGGCAGCTATGGGGGCATTATACTGAGTGGGAGAAGCTGTGGGAGCATTATACTGTGTGGGGGCAGCTATAGGGGCATTATACTGTGTTGGGGCAGCTATGGGGGAATTATACTGTGTGTGTGGGCAGCTATGGGGGCATTGTATTTTGCGGGGGCAGCTATGGAGGCATTATACTGTGGGGGAAAATATGGGGGCATTATACTGTTAGGGCAGCTATGGGGGCATTATAATGTGTGGGGGCAGCTATGAGGGCATTATAATGTGTGGGGTAGCTATGGAGGTATTATACTGTGGGGGCAGCTATTGGGGAATTATACTGTGTAGGGCAGCTTAAGGGGCATTATAATGTGTGGGGCAGCTATGGGAGCATTATACTGTGTAAATGCAGCTATGGGGGCATTATACTGTGAGGGCAGCTATGGGGGCATTATACTGTGTGTGTGGGCAGCTATGGGGGCTTTATACTGCGTGGGGCAGCTATGGGGGAATTATACTCTATGGGAGCAGCTATGGGGGTATTATACAGTGTGTGTGGGCAGCTATAGGGGCATTATACTGTGGGGGCAGCTATGAGGGCATTATAACATGTGGGGGCATCTATAGGGGCATTATAATTTGTGGGGCAGTTATGGGGCATTATACTGTATGGGGCAGCTATAGGGGGATTATACAGAGTGGGGCAGCTATAGGGGCATTATACTATGTGGGAGCATCTAAAGGGGCAAGATAATGTGTGGGGCATCTATGGGGGAATTATACTGTGTGGGGGAAGCTATAGGGGCATTATAATGTATGGGGGAGCTATGGGGGCATTATACTCATTATACTGTGTGTGGGCCAACTATGGGGGCATTATACTGTGTGGGGCAGCTATAGGGGTATTATACTATGTGGAGGCAGCTATTGCGGCATTATACGGTGTTGGGGCAGCTATAGGAGCATTATACTGAGTGGGGCAGCTATAGGGGCATTATACTATGTGGGAGCATGTATAGTGGCAAGATAATGTGTGGGCAGCTATGGGGGCATCATACTGTGTTAGGGCAGCTATATGGGCATTATACAGTGTGGGGGCAGCTATAGGGACATTATCCTGTGTAGGGGCAGCTATGGGGGCATTATACTGTGTGGGGGCAGCTATAGAGGCATTATACTGTGTGGGGGCACTCAGGGGTCATTATACTTTGTAGGGGCAGCTATAGGGGAATTATATTGTGTGGGGAGGCCCTATAGGGGCATTAGCCTCTGTGGGGGCATCTATAGGGGCATTATCCTGTGTGGGAGCATCTATAAGGGCGCTATACTGCGTTGGAGCATCTATAAGGGCATTATACTGTGTGGGGGCTTGGGCCCATTCAGATGTGTTTCACGCCCCTGTGCGAAACCCTAGCTATGCCTCTGATGGCCACTGTTGGACAGGTCAGGTCACATGACCCACCATCAGCAGCCATAGTTGGGCCTCAGTGACACACAACAGCAGGATTCCTTGAGCCCGCCCCATCCACACAATTGTCGTTGTTTTCGATGTTGCTGGGACTTATTCCTTGGATGGAGCTAAGTAACGGCAACTAACTACGAAAGATGTTGACATACGTCAGACGAAATGGGGCTATATACGGTAGTAGGGGGTCCCAAACAAAAGACTCAAAATTGGGTCCCAGGGTCAGATGTATCAAAGGAGCATGACAAAGCACCCCAGTGTTTTTTGTCAGCTAGTCTGTATGTGGGCACAAAGTCGAATTATTTGAAGAACAGAGACTAGCAAGTGTAACGCCCTTGGTCGCTGACCATGAACTCTTCTCATCCTGCGGACGCCCTTCTCTCCAGAGAGGCCAGCACATGCGGCTGTCCTGTCCCGCAGTGACCACAGTGACCACTAGGATACACGCGCAAGCTCAATCCAGCCTAAAAGAGCCAGAGCGTACACATGTGTGAGATTGAGCTGATTGCTCCCAGATCACCCTGGAATGTAAGAAGGGCCCTGCCCCTTCCTTCATTGCCTGAGCGTTGTTTGTACCTACCCGTGTCAGTCTCTGCAAATGGTCCTTAGAGTGTTTTCCAGTTCCCAGTGTTCCCGTTCCTGCTACCTGTATCCTGTATCCCGTGCTTCTGTGTTCCTGTGCTGTACAGAGCTGGAGTCGTGTTGTGTCGCCTGCTACACCCGCTGTGTTTCACCGCACCTGTTGTCTGCCTGCTGTCAGAGTTCCATCCGAGCCTAAACCATCGCTACTGTTTGTATTGCCACAGGTACCTTTATCCGAACTATAGACATTGACTTTGTACCCTGTTTGGCCAGCTGCTATAAGCCTTCGGCGGTACGGCCTAGTGGGTCCACATACCCACAGATCGTGACAGCAAGTTGTATGGGATTTAATCTTTGGGCAGCTTGAAGGTTCTTCAGGTTTTATGAACCGTGTAGATAGTAATAGGATGTTTAGCCCCTACCAGCAGATGTCGCCATTCCTCCACAGCTGATTTCACCACAAGCAGCTCATGCATTCCAATTGAATAATTATGTTCTGCAGGAGAGAACTTTTTGTAGAAGAAGACACATGGGTGGAGTCCCCCGTTAAATGATTTTGAGAGAAGACAGCTCCTACACAATCACTGAAGAATCATCCATCTCAACCAAGAAAGGCCTTAGAATGTATGGGTGAGGAAGAACTGAAGCAGACACAAAGCAGGCTTTGAGTTGATCGAAGGCGCTAATTGCGCTTCAGGCCAGGAGCAATAATTGACCCCTTTATGCATGAGAGCAGTCAGGGGAGCTACCAGAGAAAAGAATTCCTACATGATGTTGATGGGAAGAAAAATCTTTAGAGAAGGTGAGGATATTATCCAGGTACACCAAGATGCTGTGATTGAGAAGGTCATGAAACATCACATTGACTAAATGTTGGACGACAGCCAGAGTATTGAAAAGCCTGAAGTGTATGACTAGGTATTCGTACAGTCCATCACTGGTGTTGAATGCCATCTTCCACTCGTCTCTTTCCTTGATATATACTAGGTTATAAACTTAACGATGATCCAATTTTGTAAAGATGGTACCTCTCTTTAACAGCTGGGAGATTAGTTTGTTTAGTCCTCTATAGTCAGTGCAGGGTCTCAAAGACCAAGCCTGCTCTGGCTCGGGATGAAGATTCATGAATGAAACCTCCTGAATATAGGTGGACATAGCCTCTGTGGAGGAAGACCAGAAGGAGCCTTTAGCGATTGAAGGGACAGCGTAACAGGATGAGAAACAACCTAAAGGCATCTATGGAAACAGAAAGATCCTCAGTGAATAAGTTGTTTATTAGTCCAATTGAGCCATTGGACTACTTGTGATGTGTACATGTGAGGTGTAATACCATACTAGACATTCTTGAATGGTGGAGCTGTTCACAGATGTTAGATGAAGTGGCCAATCCAGTGATTGCAAGGAGAGTTCCAACTTTTGGGTCAAATTACACTTCAGGAAGTTCCCTGCAGCTCCGGAGTCAATAAAAGCTTCAGAGGTAGCAGAGATTACAGAAGCTTTAATTATCAAGGGAAGAAGCATACTTTGCTTGGAAGAGCAGGAGGTGTAAGTCAGGCCTAAGGTGAACTCCCCTGTGATACCTAGGTCAGGGAGTTTTCCCAGTCTGAGAGGCCGTATCAGGCAATACTGACATTGATGACCCTTTCTGGGAGTAGTTACTAGTTGGCAGTGAGACTGAGCAGTGATGATGGAACTGGAGGACAGAGTCGTGGGTCAGAACCAGAAGATCAACAATCCAAAAGGAGCAAACAAAGGCATAGTCAAATCCAGGAAATACACAGAAGAACGACAATAGGCAAAATCCAGGATGGAGAATGGTCAAACACAGGCATTCAATATAGAAATATAGACGGCTAGAGACAGTGTCTGTATAGGGAAAAAAATACTCCGGCAATTAGTGAAAGACTAGGCTGGGTTTAAATAGTAGACACTGATGAAATCACCAGTAGCAGCCCAAGAGTAAGTATTCTTTTGCAAAGCAGTTAGCACTATTGCCTTGCAGCTCTGGGGTCCTGGGTTCAAATCCAACCAAGGACAACATCTGCATGGAGTTTGTATGTTCTCCCCGTGTTTGTGTTGGTTTCCTCCGGGTACTCCGGTTTCCTCCCACCCCTCAAAAACATACCAATAGGGAATTTAGATTGTGAGCCCCAATGGGGACAGTAAGTGAAGATCTCTGTAGAGTGCTGCGGAATATGTGAAATGCAAAAAGGCAAGATCAAAAATGTCTTCTTTTTCAAAATTATCACTTCTTTTAATCCACAGTAACGTCAAGTTTTTGGCCTATGTTTGGGGTATACAGGAAAAGCTCCCGACAAATACGTTAAACGGAGGTTGTGACGGATGCCTAACAGAGGCATCCATCAGCCGTAGACTATAATGGTGTCTGTTTAAAGGTATAGAGTCAAATTTTATACTGTACGTCGTGAAAAAAGGTCATGAGAATTCATGATGTATACATTTAACGTTAACCATTATAGATTATAGGTGACGGATGCAACTGTTGGATTGTGTCACCGGCAGCCGTCACCCATAGACTATTATGGCATCCGTTTGACATATACGTCATGAAAAACTATTGAAAAGCCCATGACATTTACGTTAAATGGATGCTTGTGACATATGCCATACAGTGGCATATGTCACCAATAGGCTATAATGGTATTTGTTTAAAAAAACAGTATGCATTTTTTGCAGGTTTCCGTCTTATGGTGTAGCACAGTCTACTATGCTAGTCCATACTTAAAGGGAACCTGTCACCAGCATTTCACCTATTGAACTTTACTTATCCCTCACTGGCCGCTGCTTTCAAAAGTTCATTGCCGTTATCCCCTCTCCTAAACTCCTCCTCCGACTGTAAATAACGACATGCAAACATTTTGCGCCTTTTATCGTAATAATCCGGTATGCTTTTGTGCGCACACACCGGAAGAGGACATCAATGCACAAGCGCAGGATTTTGTGTGCTGGGGGAAAGCGAGGAGGAGCTGTCAATCAAAAGTAAGGAGGCGGGATTAACTCGGAAAGACTTGAGGAATGAAGTTATGACTCGTTTCAAATGAAGATTTGACTCTTTTCAAGCAAAGATTTGACTCTTTTATGCTCATTAGTAGAGATGAGCGAACCGGGACAACCGAACCCGGTCAAAAATATTATACAAATCGGCAGCCACTTGTCTCTATCAATCACTGATAGAGAAAAGAGGTTGCTGATTAAAAATAAAATAAAAAGCATTTCATACGTACCCGGTCGTTGTCTTGGTGACGAGTCCCTCTTCTTCCTCCAGTCCGACCTTCTTTTCTGACGCGGCAGCCTGTGATTGGCTGCAGAGGCGTCTGCAGCCTGTGATTGGCTGCAGGGGCCGCGGCAGCCTGTGATTGGCTGCAGCGGTCACATGGACTGTAACGTCATCCAGGAATGTCGGGCCGGATGTCGAGAGGGACGCGTCACCAAGGCAACGGCCAAGAGACCGGACTGGAGGAAGCAGAAAGTTCTCGGTAAGTATGAACGTCTTTTTTTTTTTTACAGGTTACTCTATATTCTGATCGGAATTCACTGTCCAGGGTGCTGAAACAGTTACTGCCGATCAGTTAACTCTTTCAGCACCCTGGACAGTGACTATTTACTGACGTCGCCTAGCAACGCTGCCGTAAGGACGGGTGCACACACGTAGTCACCCGTCATTATGGGGCCTCATTCACACGACCGTAAAAACACCCGTTATTACGGGTCGTAATTACGACCCGAAATAGCGGGCCCATAGACTTCTGTTAGCCACGGGTACCTTCCTGTTTTCTCACGGGAAGGTGCCCGTGCCGTTAAAAAGATAGAACATGTTCTATTTTTTTATTTTACGGGCCGTGCTCCTATGCTTTATAATGGGAGCACGGCTCGGAAAAACGACCGGCTGCCCGTGGCCGGCCGTGCTCATCTCCTGAAATACTCTGTGCTGCCTTAAACTCTGTGGACAGGTCAGGATCCTGTTTCTTTTAAATGCTGCTGGGGAACCCGCTCGATCCACTATATAAGGCTGCGCTACAGTGCAGCATTTAAAAGAAACAGGATCCTGACCTGTCCACAGAGTTTAAGGCAGCACAGAGTATTTCAGGAGATGAGCGTGCAGATTCAGTGCTGCTGTGAACTCTGCTCTTACCATAACGTAGCTCTCAGTCTGTTACCTCTCCTCCACTCCTGTCCTCAATAACACCTTCACATGATTGGAAAGTCACCACGTAATGGTAAGAGCAGAGTTCACAGCAGCACAGAGTATTTCAGGAGAGGAGCGTGCAGATTCTGTGCTGCTGTGATCTCTGCTCTTACCATTACATAGCTCTCAGTCTGTTACCTCTCCTCCACTCCTGTCCTCAATAACACCTTCACATGATTGGCAAGTCACCACCCCGCACAAGATCCGCACGCTCATCTCCTGAAATACTCTGTGCTGCTGTGAACTCTGCTCTTACCATTACGTGGTGACTTGCCAATCATGTGAAGGTGTTATTGAGGACAGGAGTGGAGGAGAGGTAACAGACTGAGAGCTACGTAATGGTAAGAGCAGAGTTCACAGCAGCACTGAATCTGCACGCTCATCTCCTGAAATACTCTGTGCTGCCTTAAACTCTGTGGACATGTCAGGATCCTGTTTCTTTTAAATGCTGCACTGTAGCGCAGCCTTATATAGTGGATCAAGCGGGTTCCCCAGCAGCATTTAAAAGAAACAGGATCCTGACCTGTCCACAGAGTTTAAGGCAGCGCAGCACAGAGTATTTCAGGAGAGGAGCGTGTGATTGGCTGCAGAGGCCGCTGCAGCCTGTGATTGGCTGCAGAGGCCGCTGCAGCCTGTGATTGGCTGCAGAGGCGGTCACGTGGGATGAAGCGTCATCCCTGGAGGCCGGCCTTCTGACGTCATCCTGACGTGCGTGACCGCCACTACAGACTGTGATTGGCTGCAGCGGCGACATGGATGAAATGTCATCGCTGGAGGCTGGACAGGAGGAATGTAAGTATGAACTTATTTATTTTTATTTTTTATTACATTAAAATTGGATTTTCCATTCGCCGAGCATGGTACTGTCAAGGTTGCTGAAAGAGTTAGTGCAGCCCATTAACTCTTTCAGCACCCTGGACAGTACCATGCTCGGCACACGGAAATTACAGGTTCGGTCAGAACTAATTTCGGTCCGAATCGAACTTTTTCGTGAAATTCGGCGAACCAGCCGAACCAAACTTTTCATAAGTTCGCTCATCTCTACTCATTAGTATACGGTGTGGGAACACTAAAATACTGAATACTAAAGCTACAGAGCTGACTATGAAGATAATTATAGGTTATATAGAAATGATTTTTCACCCACTACCACCAGGTATTGCTGGTTTAATAGGTGAAATGCTGGTGACAGGTTCCCTTTAAAAAAAAAAGAAAAAAGTAACCAACGTATACCAACCCAACGAAAGCCAAAAGGCCTCTTTTGGCCTCCGTCACGCTAATGCATCTTATAGAAATATTTAGTGTGTACGTTAATACATGCTAAATGTAGGGCAAAAACAGGATGTGAATGGGGCTTATAGTATAATCATATAGTCATAACTTCACCATATTCATTAGAAAACAGATGTTAATTTATTAACGTAAGTAAAGATCTGGAAACAGCTAAATTATGAAAGGTTTGCCATATTATACTGCAATAAACGACTCTTCAGCTCACCTATGGGACAAAGCACAAAGAGGACAACTATGATTGAGGTGAAGGATGTTCAGTCCCTAAGGCATCATGCACATGTCCATATTACGGCTCTGTCTTGCACCGACAGAAGTGCATGGGGCCTTAAAGGACTTCTGTATGCCTCAGATTTCATAATGAGGCATATGCAGGTTATACCGTACGAATCGGACAGAAAAAAATAACATGCCCTACAAGAAATATATTAACATACGTCTGTTGGTGTAATTCTTTATACTATCATACTGACATGAATAGCGCGGTCTCCCTGATTTCAACAATGACCCCCCCTCATTCCAGAGATACAGCCCACAGTTGTATTGGCTCCCTATTTGCTAACTTGCTCTAGCTGGCTGACGGGGTGGAGCTAGCATTCCTGCCTCTGATGCTGACCAATCAGCTGCGTAAGGGCTTATTCAGACGAATGTAGGAAAACTCGGATGAGAAAAACGGCCGTTTTTACGTCTGCTTTTCTCCCGTGCGGGTCCTGCTTTCACAAATCCGTATAGACTTGAGTCTATGGAGGGATCCGTGAAAACAGAAGAAAGTAGGACATGTTCTATTTTTCAACGGACCCTTCACATGGTCCGTTGAAACAACAGCCGCGTGAATAGCCCCATTGAAATACATGCGTCCCTGTGACGGCTGTATTTTTACCGGCCGTCACATGGACGTACTCAACGTTCGTGTGAATAAGCCCTAATATTAAGGAAATCCTGAAAACATTACCGGTTAAGGAACTTCAGGATTGAAATTGAGAAATACTGCTGGAGAAAATTCATCCTATAATCTGACTGGCTACAAGCTGCTCTATATTTGCCCAATTTAACATGAAAGTTGAATGTTTACGGAGTCTTATGGAATCAATAGTAATACCTGAGTATTACCAATTGCACATGCACAAATCCTGCTTTATGGCTGTACAAGTATTACGGTGCATGTAAACCCTCCGGGTCAGAGAGCAGACTTCCAGACCTTGGTCCTCACTCGGTTATGGTAACAATTAAGTTATGAACCTGGACATATTTCTACAATTAGGATGATGTGGCGTGTATTACGATGGGTCAGGAATTATGCTTTGATATGCTCCTTAAGGCTGGGTTCACACGACCTATTTTCAGGCGTAAACGAGGCGTATTATGCCTCATTTTACGCCTGAAAATAGGGCTACAATACGTCGGCAAACATCTGCCCATTCATTTGAATGGGTTTGCCGAAGTATTGTGCAGACGACATGTAATTTACGCGTCGTCGTTTGACAGCTGTCAAACGACGACGCGTAAATTGACTGCCTCGGCAAAGAAGTGCAGGACACTTCTTTGCCACGTAAATTGAGCCGTTCTTCATTGAACTCAATGAAGAGCAGCTCAAGATATACGAGCGTCACAGACTCCTCGTATATTACGAGGAGGAGCATTTACGGCTGAAACGACGCAGCTGTTTTCTTCTGAAAACAGTCTGTCATTTCAGCCGTAAATGACAGCTAGCGTGTGAACATACCCTAATAGTCTTGAAACCTTTACTTGCCACATTTGACTGATACACATGTAGAAATCAGGATATGTTCACATGCTTACTGAAAATACGATGATTTTCAGACGTTTTTTTAGCATTTTTCGCTGCGTTTTTTACGGCCGATTTTGAAGCTGTTTTTCTATAGCCAATAAAAAACGGCTCCAAAAACTGCTAAAAAATTACATGCATTTCTTTTTTGCAGGCGTTTTTTTTACGCGGCCATTTTTAAAAATGGCTGCGTAAAAAAACGGCCAGTTGGAACAGAACGCTGTTTTTCCCATTGAAGTCAATGGACAGATGTTTGGAGGCGTTCTGCTTCAAAACACCCGAAAATAAGCCGTGTGAACATACCCTTACAAGTAAAGGTTGAATAAGGAAAACCTCACTCACTTCTCTTCTGCAATCTCATATTAGATGATATTAGAAATCTGGTAACTATAATATCATGTAAATTAGCAGACTTCATTTTTGTATTGATACAATATTTATCATTGTGGAAAAACAAGTATATTTAATATAAAATATGCAGAGATCAGCGCAAACATCATGCAATCTGTTTTCCCCTATTTGTCTGTAGTTCACTGATTCAATTGAACATATTAAACAACTATTCTCAATAAAAACCACAAATTAGACTGCTGAAAATACAATTGACAAGAGCAACCACAAGATAGAGCTTTTTCATTTCCCTTCCTATACTGCCCCCTTGTGGTTCAAAATTATATATTTTTTCAGATATGCACAAATAAAGGCAAACGCATAGAAACACATAATTTGATAGCATTAAAAAAAAAACTACCAGTACATCCTATCTGCTCCTTTTGTGTGTACTGTATATTGTTATACATATATACAGTAAAATATAACTTTCATTTGTATAATAGTTATATATCCCTCCTGTTTTTCATTTTTAAAGGGTAACTAAAGGTTTGACAAACTTCTGACATGTCAGAAGTTTTGACTGGTGGGGATCCGAACCCTGAGACCCCCCCACCAATCGCTAAAATGAAGCGGCAGAAGTGTTCGTGTGAGCGCTCAGCCGCTACGTGTCTGTTCAGCTTTTTCCGGAAATCAATGTATCAGAGTCTATGAGGCCGTACTCCAATACGTCGGCTTTCCGGAAAAAGCTGAACAGAAACGAAGCGGCTGGGTGCCCACACAAGCGCTTCTGCAGCTTCATTTTAGCGATTGGTGGGGGACTCAGTGTTCGGATTCCCACCAATCAAAACTTCTGACATATCAGAATTTTGTCAATCGTTTAGTTACCCTTTAACATTTTCAACAATAGCCAAGCTGTATGTCTGTCCCAAGCATTCGTAAATGCTTCAAAGGGGTTTTCCAGTCCATCAAATCTTTTGCAAACAGCTGACAATGGTATAAAAAAAACGGACTAATGGTCCCGTTACCCATATCCCGCTTCTCCTGCACGACAATTACTTGAGCCCCACCAGTCTTTATTTACCTTGATCCTGCGATGATGTGTAGTATGGACTAGGATTGTCACGATACCAGAATTTGGACTTCGATACCGATACTTTGTAGTATTGCGATTCTCGATACCAAAACAATACTTTGCCAACAATAATAACAATAATAATAATAAAAAAAAGTCCTTTTATTTTCTGATGTGAGGCACGAGGTGTGATGAATTTTGAACCTTCATGTGCCTCACATTAATAGTAATTAACCCCATCATGTTTCTCACTGTCACAATGGACAACATTGGGTTAATGTGTGAGGTGAATGATGGGGTTAATTACTCTAAATGTGAAGAACATGGAAGTACTAAATTCATAACACCTCGTGCCTCACATTAACCCCTTCCCGACATCCGCCGTATATATACAGCGCACGCCAGGTGGGGGAATATGGAGCGGGCTCACAGGCTGAGTCCGCTCCATAGAGCAAGTGTGTCGGCTGTGTGTTTAACCCGTTAAATGCCGCGTTCAATAGAGATCGCGGCATTTAAATTACTAAAAATAGGGGGGCGACCCCCTGTAACGTCTCAACGGCCCCCCCGCGGCGAGATCGGGGGGAGTCGTTGGTTCACACGGCTGCCTGGGGGTCTGACTAAGTCCCCTAGGTCCGCCATCTTGGTACTCCTATGAAGCTCTGCCTCCGGCAGGGCTTCATAGGGGACTGTCAGGATCACGATATACTGCAATACATTAGTATTGCAGTATATCGTGCAAGCGATCTAACGATCGCTGGTTGAAGTCCCCTAGGGGGACCAATAAAAAATGAAAAAATGAGTTAAATAAAGTTGTTTTTTTTGTGTAAAAAAAAATAAAAATTCAAAGTTCAAAAAACCCCCCTTTTCCCATTTTCCCCCTAGAGCATAGTAAAAAAAATAAATAAATAAACATAATTGGTATCAGCGCGTCCGTAAAAGTCTGAACTATCACAATATATAATTATTTAACCCGCACGGTGAACACCGTAAAAAGAAAAAATTGTAAACGCCTGAATCTCTATTTTTTGTTCACCTAATCTCCCACAAAAAAATGAAATAAAAAGTGATCAAACGTCACATTTACACCAAAATGATATTATTAAAAACTACAGCTTATCCCGCAAAAAATAAGCCCTCATACCACTTAATCGACGGAAAAATAAAGAAGTTACGGCTCTCGAAATTTGGCAAAACAAAATAAATTTTCTTTTTTACACTTAAGTTTTTACTTGTAAAAGTAGTAAAATATATAAAAACCTACACATATTTGGTATCGGCGTAATCGTATTGACCCATAGAATAAAATGAATATGTTGTTTTAATTGTACAGTGAATTCCGTAAAAATGGCGCGCAAAAAACCATGGCGGAATTGCTGTTTTTTTCATTTTCTACCCCACAAATAATTTTTTTCCCGTTTCCTAGTACATTATACGGCAAAATAAATGGTGCTACGAAAAACTACAACTTGTCTCGCAAAAATAAAGCCCTCATAGTACTGTATCGACGGAAAAATAAAGGCGTTATGGCCTTTGGAATCTGGGGAGGGAAAAACGAAAATGAAAATCTGAAAAAGGGCTGCGGCGTGAAAGGGTTAATAAGTGAAAGAAAGCAGTTTTTATTTTATTTTATTTACAGCGTACGCATCATAAACTACACTATAAATTTGTTGTGCAGGTTATTACGGTTGTGACTATACCAATTATGTGTATATTTTATGTATTGAGTCTTTCTTTTTTTACATTTTTTTTTTCTATTTAATATTAGTTTACTTTTTTTTACTTTTTTATTTTTAAACTTTAATGTACTGGCACACACCGTGTTCCAAATTATCATGCACATTGGATTTAAGTGTCATAAACATTTAATTATTAGTTTTTCAATTAAACTCATGGATGGTATTGTGTCTTAGGGTATGTTCACACGATGAGAGGCATTTACGTGTGAAAAGACAGACTGTTAACAGCTGCCTCGTTTCACACGTAAATGCTTCTCCTCGCATTTTGCGAGCCGTCTGAGACGCTCGTAAATCTTGAGCTGTGCTTCATTGAGTTCAATGAAGAACAGCTCAAATTACGTGGCAAAGAAGTGCCCTGCACTTCTTTGCCGAGGCAGTCCATTTACGCGTCGTCGTTTGACAGCAGTCAAACGACGACGCGTAAATGACAGGTCGTCTGCACAATACGTCGGCAAACCCATTCAAATGAATGGGCAGATGTTTGCCGACGTATTGTAGCCCTATTTTCAGACGTAAAACGAGGCATAATACGCCTCGTTTACGTCTGAAAATAGGTCGTGTGAACCCAGTCTTAGGGCTCTTTGGATCATTGTAATCAATCTCAGACACCTGCGATAATTAGTTTGCCAGGTGTGCCCAATCAAAGGAAAACTACTTAAGAAGGACGTTCCACATTATTAAGCAGGCCACAGGTTTCAAGCAATATGGGAAAGAAAAAGGATCTCTCTGCTGCCAAAAAGCGTGAAATAGTACAATACCTTGGACAAGGTATGAAAAGATTGGATATTTCAAGAAAACTTAAGCGTGATCATCATACTGTGAAAAGATTTGTGGCTCATACAGAGCACAGACGGGTTCGTTCAGATAAAGGCATAATGAGGAAGGTTTCTGCCAGACAAATTAATAGGATTAGGAGAGCAGCTGCTAAAATGGCATTGCAAAGCAGCAAACAGGTATTTGAAGCCACTGGTGCCTCTGGAGTCCCACGAACCTCAAGGTGTAGGATTCTCCAGAGGTTTGCAAGTGTGCATAAAGCTATTATTTGGCCACCCCTAAACAATGCTCACAAGCAGAAACGGTTGCAGTGGGCTCAGAAATACATGAAGACTAATTTTCAAACCGTGTTGTTTACTGATGAGTGCCGTGCAACCCTGGATGGTCCAGATGGATGGAGTAGTGGATGGTTGGTGAATGGCCACCATGTCCCAACAAGGCTGCGACGTCAGCAAGGAGGTGGCGGAGTCATGTTTTGGGCTGGAATCATGGGGAGAAAGCTGGTAGGCCCCTTTAGGGTCCCTGACGGTGTGAAAATGACCTCTGCAAAGTACGTAGAGTTTATGACTGACCACTTTCTTCCATGGTACAAAAAGAAGAATCGTGCCTTCCGTAGCAAAATTATCTTCATGCATGACAATGCACCATCTCATGCTGCAAAGAATACCTCTGTGTCATCGGCTGCTATGGGCATAAAAGGAGAGAAACTCATGGTGTGGCCCCCATGTTCCCCTGACCTCAACCCTATTGAGAACCTTTGGAGCATCCCCAAGTAAAATATCTATGAGGGTGGGAGGCAGTTCACATCAAAACAGAAGCTCTGGGAGGCTAATCTGACATCCTCCAAAGATATTCAAGCAGAAACTGTCCAAATACTCACAAATTCAATGGATGCAAGAATTGTGAAGGTGATATCAATGAAGGGGTCCTATGTTAACATGTAACTTGGCCTGTTAAGTTTTTTTTGATTGAAAGGGCTTTTGATTTCTGTAAATATGACCTCCTGATGCTGCAAATTCAACAAATTACCATAGTTTAGTTCTCTTTACAACCTTTAAAATGTTTTGATCTATGTTGTGCATAATAATGTGAAACAGTGCATTTTGAGGTTTTTACTTCTAAAAAAAACAAACCTGTTATCATTAGGAGATTTGTTCAATAAAATTTGCATTATACTCCAACGGTTGATGGCTTGAAGATTATACTGACTGTCATTTGCATCAACTATTTAGGAAAATCAGCGAAAAATAACATTTGCATAATAATTTGGAACGCGGTGTATATATATATGTCAGTACATTAGCCTGTGTACGGATAGTACACAGGCAGTTGTTAGGACATACCAAAGTATGCCCTAACAACAGGAAATATGGTCAGACAGCCCTGGGGTCCTTCGTGCAACCCTAGTATGTAGCAGTGACGTCAACCCCACTGACATCACCGCTGCGGCCAGTTATTGGTTGCAGCGGTCACATGTCGAGATGTCACATTATAGCTTGAGCCGGGTAACAAAAGATCGGCGGGGGAACAGGGAAGCGATGGTGTCAGAGCAGAAGGAGATGGGTAAGGGGGGTACTACTCCTTTTGAAACTTTATACTATTGTTAGCCGTTTGCAAAAAAAATCAAGGAATTGGAAAACCCCTTTAACTGCATGTGTCCTCTCTATAGCTGCCGAAAGACCATGGATCTATCACCCTTTATGAAAATAAGTTTTTCTTAGTGTAAGGCTAGCGTCACACGAGCTTTTCCGTTTTGCACATGTAAAAAGCGTGTTATTCTTGCGTTGCAGTTCTGTGTGGCATCCGTGTACGGTGCGTATCTGCATTTTTTTATGCGCGTCTGTCATTTGTATGTCATGCGTTTCTTACGTCTGCAATTAAAACTGAAGGAGGTGTTTTTTTTTCCCTCATCATTTTGTAAGCAACTCGTACGTGAATCACGGACAGCACATGGATGACGTCCGTGTGCTGTCCGTTGTTATCACGCACCAATTGACTTCAATGGGCTGCGCAAAAACGAACAAAAATAGAACCTGCAGTAGCGCAAAAACTAACAAAAATAGAACCTGCGGTAAGTTTCACGCAGCGGACGCATGCTACATGAAAAACAATGCATGTCTGAATAGCCCCATTGAATTACATAGGTCCATGTGACGGCCATTGTTTTTACGTAAAATACGCTCGTGTGAATCAGGCCTTACATTTCATTCTTCCTCCCTACAAATTCAATGTGTGCCCCCTTGTCATAAAAAAACTCTTCTTGAAAATACTGCCTTCCTGAACTTTATTAAAGGGTAACTAAACATTCAACAAATTTCTAACATGTCATAGTGAGCACTGAGACCCATAGAGCGCTTCTACCGCTTCATTTTAGCGATTGGTGGGGGTCTCAGTGCTCGGACCCCCACCAATCAAAACTTATGACACTATAACATGTCACTATAACATGTCAGAAGTTTGAACGTTTAGTTACCCTCTAGGGCCGTTGCATTAAAATGTGAAAAACACTGTTGTGCTGCAGTACTGAGAGGTTCTGATGATATTTTCTGTTCACATTTTTTTTCAGGAGCATTGTTGGTATGGAGAGTTTACATGGGTTCACATTACCAAATACATAAATGTCCCCCACATTTACACACACAACTGCTACTATTAAACCATGTAGGATGTGAATAGTGGTGTATTTATTGATTTTGATTGACACAAGGTCTCAATGAAAACACTGAACCTGATAGAAACCAGAAAGAACAGATTGCCATCAGAATCTGAGAAGTGCAGCCTCAGGCTTTCGCCTGTAACTTAAAGCAGTTATAGCTCAGCGTAAACGTCAGTGGTGTATCATCATATGGGCAGTTCAGGTGACCACCCGGGGCTCACGGCTCCCAGGGGGCCCATGGCCACCCGAACTGCACATCATTTAAAAAAAATCACATTGCAGCGCGCTATCGCCGCTAATGGGGAGGAGGGGGTCTGGGAGGGAATAGGGCCACTGCTAATGGGGAGGGCAGGGCCGCACCGTCCACCCTGCTGCCTATCTGAGGGGGTGCCGGCGCAACTGAAACCAGCCGCCTCCACCACCTCCTGCACTAATTGTACCTGTGTCTATAGAACCCAGGTACAATTACATGCAAAAGCACTGAATGGCCAGGTATGTTCCGTGCCCGACCAATTCACCACTTCCGTTGTTGAAGGGCGCTGATTAACGGGGCATGTCATTCTGACATGCCAATCAGCGCCTTTCAATGACGCAAGCGGCGCAAATGCGATATCGTGTCACTCAGCCCCAGCATTGACACAGGACGGCGGGGGAACGGGATCACGGTGAGTATGTAAAGTTTGTCATTTTCAACTAAAAAGTGTGGGCCGCATTATCTACAGGAGGGGGAGCTATATGTGGAGCACAATCTACAGGGGAGGCTTTATGTGGGACACAATCTACAGGGGGACTATATGTAAGGCGCTATATGTAGAGCGCCATCTACAGGGGGCTGTATGTGGGGCACAATCTACAAGGGAGGCTTTATGTGGGACACAATCTATAGGGGGACCCGATGTAGGGTGCTACATGTAGAGCGCCATCTACAGGGGGCTGTATGTTGGGCACAATCTACAGGGGAAGCTTTATGTGGTACACAATCTAAAGTGGGACTATATGTAGGGCACTATATACAGGGTGCGCTTTATGTAGAGCGCAATCTACAGGGGGCTATATGTGGAGCAAAATCTGCAGGGGAGGCTTTTTGTGGGGCACAATCTACAAGGGGACTGTGTGTGTGTGTGTGTGTGTGTGTGTGTGTGTGTGTGCGTGCGTCACGAAGGGTCTGTGGACCCACTGGGCTGTACCGCCTTGGCGGTAAGGCAGCTGACCAACAGGGAGCAGGTGATTGTCTATAGTTCTATAGGTACCTGTGGCAGCTCAGACAGCAGCAGGGCAGGCTCGGCTGGGACTTAGGTAGGAGGCGGACGTCAGGCGAGGTGAAGCAGGTCAGACGTGGATGTAGCGCAGCACGACTTTGGCACAGCTCCGTGCTAGACCAGGAAGGTATGGATTGCTAGGAACAGGAACTGGAAACAAGTATAGGTACAGGGACAGGGACTGGAACAGGGACTGGAACAGGAAACACACTAGGAGGCTATCACATGGATAAACTATAGGGAACACAACAACGCTCAGGCATAGAACTAGGGGACTGGACCCCTCTTATAGTCCAGGGTACTCACGGGTCAAAGTTCATCCATGAAGTCCGGTGCGCGCGCTGCCCCTTTAAGAGCAGGCACGAGCCTGCGCGCGCACCCTATGGGATCCGGCAGAGGTAAGTGGACACGAGCGCTGGCGTCTCCTGAGGAGGCTGGGGCCAGCGCTTGCCGACTCGTGGCTGCGGCTGTCAGGGGGAGGTTGGAGCTGACAGCCCGCAGCCACGGACATTACAGTATCCCCCCTCTTAAGCCCCCTCTTCTTGGGACCAGAGCGAGAGAGAAACTTCTTCAGAAGAGTAGGGGCATTGAGGTTCTCCTCTGGCTCCCAGGACCTCTCTTCAGGACCAAACCCCCTCCAATCCACCAAATAAAATGTCTTCCTCTTACTCTCCTGGTGTCCAAGACCTCCTTGACCTCAAAGATGTCCGAGGGGCCGCTGGAGGCAACCGCAGGGCTGGGAGTCTTGGAATAGCGTTTCAGGATCACAGGTTTCAGGAGGGAGACATGGAAGGAGTTGGGAATCCTGAGGGTAGGAGGCAGCCGAAGCTTGTAGGTGACAGGATTGCTCTGCTGCAGAACCTCAAATGGTCCGAGGAACCTGGGGGCAAATTTACATGATGGCACCCTCAGTCAGATATTCATGGACGACAGCCAGACCTTAGTGCCAGGAAGAAACCAAGGAGGCTCTCTTCTTCTTGTGTCAACCTTCCATTTCATGCGGTCCACTGCCATTAGGATGGAGGATCGAGTCTGCTGCCAGATCTTCAAAAAGTCTCTAAACATGGAGTCAGCCGCAGGTACCTCGGAAGTATCAGGCACCGGGAGAGGAATTCGTGGGTGCTGGCCGTAGGCAATGCAGTACGGTGTATTCCTAGTAGACCCGATGGTGTGATTATTGTAGGCGAACTCTGCCCACGGGAGCAGCTGCACCCAGTCATCATTCTGTTTGGAGATGAAGTGGCGTATGTAGTTCTCCAAAATCTGGTTGATCCTCTCGACCTGACCATTAGACTGAGGGTGGAAGGCAGAAGAAAAGTCCAACTTCACACCAAGAAGTCCGCAGAGGGCTCTCCAGAACCTCGAGGTAAACTGAGCCCCCCAATCAGACATAATATGCTGCGGCAAGCCGTGCAGGCGGAAGATGTGTTGGATAAATAACTTGGCCAACTGAGGGGCAGAAGGAAGACCGGTCAGAGGAACGAAGTGGGCCATCTTCGAAAACCGGTCCACCACCACCCAGACAGCACTGCATCCAGCAGAGAGAGGCAGGTCCGTGATAAAGTCCATCGCTATATGCTGCCAGGGAGCATTGGGCACAGGCAATGGCTGGAGCAGACCAGCAGGTCTGGAGTGGGTGGCCTTGTTGGCTGCACATACAGCATAGGAAGAAACGAAGTCCACAATATCCTTGGGCAGAGTGGGCCACCAGAAATGATGAGCAATCAAATCCCGGGTCTTACGTTACCCCGCGTAACCTGCTAGTCTAGAGGAGTGACCCCAGCGGAGGATTCTTCCACGATCAGCCAGGCGCACAAAAGTCCTCCCTGGAGGAATGTCCCCAATTTGCAGGGGATTCACCGAGACAATGCAAGATGGATCGATAATGTTCTGTGGACTCTTAATGGTGTCTTCTGTCTCGAAAGACCTGGACAAGACATCGGCCCTCACATTCTTGTCGGCCAGGCGATAATGAAGCTCAAACTGTAACCTTGCAAAGAACAGTGACCACCTGGCCTGACGAGGGTTCAGCCGTTGGGCCTTCTGGAGGTAGGTCAGATTCTTGTGGTCCGTAAAAATCAAGATCGGATGAGCTGCACCCTCTAGTAGATGTCTCCACTCCTCCAGAGCGAATTTGATGGCCAGTATCTCCCGATCCACAATCGTGTAGTTGCGTTCTGCGGAAGAGAAGAGCTTGGAAAAGTATCCACATACCCTTGACTTGCCTTTGGGACCTCTCTGGAACAGGAGTGCACCAGGACCGACAGAGGATGCGTCCACCTCTAACGAGAACTGCAGAGAGACATCCGGATTATGGAGGATAGAGGCTGACGCGAAGGCACTCTTCAGGCTATTGAATGCGGACTCTGCCTCGGGAGTCCACACCTTGGCATTCATACCCTTCTTAGTAAGGTTAGAGATGGGAGAAGTCAGTGAGGAGAAGTTCGGAATAAACTGCCTGTAAAAATTAGCAAATCCCAAAAAGCGCTGTATGGCCCTCAAGCCTTGAGGGTGTGGCCACTCCAGGACAGACTTTACCTTTTCAGGGTCCATCTCGAGACCACGATTCGAGACGATGTAGCCCAGAAAGGGTAGAGCATCCTTGTCAAATACGCACTTCTCCAACTAGGCGTACGGACGATTCTCCCATAACCGTAGCAGAACCTGACGGACATGTCTCTGGTGCGTCATAGGATCTGGGGAGAAAATCAAGATGTCATCAAGATAGACTACTACACAAACATAAAGGAGGTCACGGAAAATGTCATTCACAAACTCCTGGAAGACCCCGGGGGCATTACGCAGGCCGAAGGGCATTACTAGATACTCATAGTGTCCATCACGGGTGTTAAATGCAGTCTTCCATTCATCACCCTGACAAATCCGGATTAGATTGTCAGCCCCACACAGGTCTAGTTTAGAAAAAAAATTTGCACCGCGTATACGATCAAACAGCTTGGAGATCAGTGGCAACGGATATTTATTCTTTACCGTGATCTGGTTGAGACGATGGTAGTCGATGCAAGGACGAAGAGAGCCATCTTTCTTTTTGACAAAGAAGAACCCGGCTCCTGCCGAGGAGGAAGACTTTCGTATGAAGCCCCTTTCTAAGTTCTCTTTCACATAGGAGAACATGGACAGAGTCTCTAGCAAGGAGAGAGGATACACCCTACCATGGGGAAGGGATGCACCAGGGATCAGTTCAATAGGGCAGTCATACGCCCGATGTGAGGACAATGTCTCTGCCTCCCTCTTGCTGAAGACGTCCGAAAATGCAGCATAATGACCCGGCATGCCTGCCAATGTCCGAGGCAGAGAAGGCTGAGCCGAACGAATCTGCTCCAGGCATCGACCTTGACACTCAGGGCCCCACTGGAGAACCTCTCCAGAATTCCAGTCCAGAACTGGGGCATGTGGTCAGAGTCAAGGTAGGCCCAGCAACACAGGGTTAACAGCTTTGGGCAGGACATAGAACGATAGAATTTCAGAGTGAAGGGCTCCCACTTGGAGCCTCAGCGGCTTGATCATGGCTATAACTGGGTCTGGCAGAGGTAGTCCATTTACTGAAGCAACTGTCAACGGGCTCTCCAGATGGGTGGTGAGCAATTGCAGAAGGTCCACCAGATCTCTGCGGATGAAATTAGCAGCGGATCCAGAGTCCAGATACGCAGAGACCTGATGCGTTTTCTCGCCGGACACTATGGTCACAGGTATGGACAATTTAGACGGAAGTCCATCTTTACCCAAGGTCGTCACTCCAAGCAACCCTAGGTTTTGGGGTTTTTGGGGGCACAGGCGCACAGGATGACCATCCAGACCGCAATAAAGACAGAGTCCAGATGTGCATCTGCGTTGTCTCTCTTGAGTAGATAACTTACACTGGTCCGTTATTACCGACTTCTTATGAGGATCGACATCGGGGGACAGCAGGAGTTGCTGCAAAGTAGGAACCAGACTTGGAAGGGCTCTCTCCCATTGAACCTCTTGAAGGCGTTCACGGATCCGTATATCAATCCGGGCAGAGAGAAGGATGATGAGGTCATCCAGGGTAGACGGCAGATCCCGGGCGGGAAGTTCGTCATTAATTCTGGAAGATAGTCCATGTCAGAATGCAGCCATCAGAGCCTCATTGTTCCATAAGAGCTCTCCCACCAGGGTGCGGAAGTGGATGGCGTACTCACTCACGGAGGTGTCTCCTTAGGTTAATTAAAGAGGCCGCTGCAGATGAGACCCGTCCAGACTCCTCAAACACCATGCGAATAGTCCGGAGGAAGGCTTGGAAGTCACGGGTCTCTGGTCCTTGTCTCTCCCAGATGGGGTTCGCCCATGCAAGAGCCTTGCCGGTAAGGAGCGAAATTATGAAAGCGACCCTGGCACCATCACACAAAAAAGTCCTAGCATAGAGGCTGAAATGGATCTGGCATTGATTAAGAAAACCACGACAGGTACTTGCTTCTCCATCATAGCGGTCAGGAAGTGGCAAAGAAACACGTGGGTCAATACTGCCAAGAGGTGTATACTGAGGATCCACATTGCCAGGCGGTGTAGTAGGAGGAACGACAGCTTGTGCCTCCTGCCGACGTGCAAGAATGTTCAATGCCTGGAGGAGTTTATCCTGTAGAGACCGGAGGTCCAGCATATCCGCTCGCATCTCCTGTGACATCGTCATAGTCTTGGATCGACCAGCGGGGTCCATGGCCTGAGCGTACTGTCATGAAGGGTCTGTGGACCCACTGGGCCGTACCGCCTTGGCGGTAAGGCAGCTGGCCAACAGGGAGCAGGTGATTGTCTATAGTTCTATAGGTACCTGTGGCAGCTCAGACAGTAGCAGGGCAGGCTCGGCTGGGACTTCGGTAGCAGGCAGACATCAGGCGAGGTGAAGCAGGTCAGACGTGGATGTAGCGCAGCACGACTTTGGCACAGCTCCGTGCTAAACCAGGAAGGTATGGATTGCTAGGAACAGGAACTGGAAACAAGTATAGGTACAGGGACTGGAACAGGGTCTGGAACAGGAAAGACACTAGGAGGCCATCACATAGACAAGCTATAGGGAACACAACAACGCTCAGGCATAGAACTAGGGGGCTGGACCCCTCTTATAGTCCAGGGTACTCACGGTTCAAAGTTCGTCCATGAGGTCCGGTGCACGCGCTACCCCTTTAAGAGCGGGCACGAGCGTGCGGGATCCGGCAGAGGTGAGTGGACGCGAGCGCTGGCGTCTCCTGAGGAGGAGGCTGGGGCCAGCGCTTGCCGACTCGTGGCTGTGGCTGTCAGGGGGAGGTTGGAGCTGACAGCCCGCAGCCACGGACATCACAGTGTGTGTGTTTGGGACACAGTGTGTGGTGCTATTATAATCAGGGACACAGTGTATGGCGGTATTATAATTAGAGGTTCAGTGTATGGGGCTATTATATATAGGGTCGTATTGTGTGTCACCATGATAACTTCATCTTTGTTTACAGATGCAGAAATGTTTGAAAAGTGAGAAGCTGAAGATATCTGAGCGGAAAACTGCATGTGTCATGGCCGGGAGAAGTCATCATAGAGGTCTGGACCGGATGGAGAAGAAAGGAGAAAAAGAAGAACTAGAATCTGAAATGAAGTCACCGGTGAGTCCCTTAATGTAAATGTTTATTCTGCCTCTTATCAGTACCGTAGTCACTGTATGATCTGCAGTGAGATGATGGGTGGTATGAATTTTTTTGGGGGGAAACAGCAACTCCCAGTATATCCTTACCATTTTTCGGGCCATGCTGGGAGCTGTAGTTTTATCCGTACAAATCTATCTGTCAGGGGTTGCACTAAATTGAGCTGTATTTTTGCTTGTGCTGTATTTGTGTGATGAGCTTTGTTCTGGTGCTGTATATATCTACTGAGCTTTGTTCTGGTGTTGTATATATGTACTGAGCTTGGTTATTGAGCTGTATTTATGTACTGAGCTTAGTTCTGGTGTTGTATTTATGTACTGAGCTTTGTTCTGGTGCTGTATATATGTACTGAGCTTGGGTCTGGTGTTGTATATATGTACTGAGGTTGGTTCTGGTGTTGCATATATGTACTGAGCTTGAATCTTGGATCTGGTGTTGTATTTATCTGCTGAGCTTGGTTCTGGTGTTGTGTATATATATATATATATATATATATATATATATATATATATATATATATATATATATATATATATATACATACATACGGAGCTTTGTTCTGGTGTTTTATATATATATATACAAATATACAGTACCGTTCAAAAGTTTGGGGTCACCCAGACAATTTTGTGTTTTCCATGAAAACTCACACTTCTATTTATCAAATGAGTTGCAAAATGACTAGAAAATATAGTCAAGACATTGACAAGGTTAGAAATAATTATTTTTATTTCAAATAATAATTTTCTCCTTCAAACTTTGCTTTCGTCAAAGAATGCTCCATTTGCAGCAATTACAGCATTGCAGACCTTTGGCATTCTAGCTGTTAATTTGCTGAGGTAATCGGGAGAAATTTCACCCCATGCTTCCAGAAGCCCCTCCCACAAGTTGGATTGGCTTGATGGGCACTTCTTGCGTACCATACGGTCAAGCTGCTCCCACAACAGCTCTATGGGGTTGAGATCTGGTGACTGCGCTGGCCACTCCATTACAGATAGAATACCAGCTGCCTGCTTCTTCCCTAAATAGTTCTTGCATAATTTGGAGGTGTGCTTTGGGTCATTGTCCTGTTGTAGGATGAAATTGGCACCAATCAAGCGCTGTCCACAGAGTATGGCATGGCGTTGCAAAATGGAGTGATAGCCTTCCTTATTCAAAATCCCTTTTACCTTGTACAAATCTCCCACTTTACCAGCACTAAAGCAACCCCAGACCATCACATTACCTCCACCATGCTTGAAAGATGGCGTCAGGCACTCTTCCAGCATCTTTTCAGTTGTTCTGCGTCTCACAAATGTTCTTCTGTGTGATCCAAACACCTCAAACTTCGATTTGTCTGTCCATAACACTTTTCTTCCTCTGTCCAATGTCTGTGTGCTTTTGCCCATATTATGCTTTTCCTTTTATTAGCCAGTCTCAGATATGGCTTTTTCTTTGCCACTCTGCCCTGAAGGCCAGCATCCCGGAGTCGCCTCTTCACTGTAGACGTTGACACTGGCGTTTTGCGGGTACTATTTAATAAAGCTGCCAGTTGAGGACCTGTGAGGTATCTATTTCTCAAACTAGAGACTCTTCATAATATTTAGAGAGTCTCTCATGACTGGTATAGTGCCAAGGGACTGGCGCAGGGCAAATGTGGTGCCTATTTTCAAAAAGGGCTCTAGGTCTTCGCCGGGTAATTATAGACCAGTAAGCTTAACATCAATTGTGGGGAAAATGTTTGAGGGGCTATTGAGGGACTATATACAGAATTATGTGACAATAAATAGTATTATAAGAGACAGCCAGCACGGTTTTACAAAGGACAGAAGCTGTCAAACCAACCTGATTTGTTTTTATGAAGAGGTAAGCAGAAGCCTAGACAGAGGGGCTGCTGTGGATATAGTGTTTTTGGACTTTCCAAAGGCATTTGACACTGTCCCCCATAGACGTCTAATGGGTAAATTAAGGACTATAGGTTTAGAAAGTATAGTTTGTAATTGGATTGAGAATTGGCTCAAGGACCGTATCCAGAGAATTGTGGTCAATGATTCCTACTCTGAATGGTCCCCAGTTATAAGTGGTGTACCCCAGGGTTCAGTGCTGGGACCACTATTATTCAACTTATTTAATAATGATATAGAGGATGGTATTAATAGCACTATTTCTATTTTTGCAGATGACACCAAGCTATGCAATATAGTTCAGACTATGGAAGATGTTTGTGAATTGCAGGCAGATTTAAACAAACTAAGTGTTTGGGCGTCCACTTGGCAAATGAAGTTTAATGTAGATAAATGTAAAGTTATTCACCTGGGTACGAACAACCTGCATGCATCATATGTCCTAGGGGGAGCTACACTGGCGGATTCACTTGTTGAGAAGGATCTGGGTGTACTTGTAAATCATAAACTAAATAACAGCATGCAGTGTCAATCAGCTGCTTCAAAGGCCAGCAAAATATTGTCATGTATCAAAAGAGGCATGGACTCGCGGGACAGGGATGTAATATTACCACTTTACAAAGCATTAGTGAGGCCTCATCTAGAATATGCAGTCCAGTTCTGGGATCCAGTTCATAGAAAGGATGCCCTGGAGTTGGAAAAAATACAAAGAAGAGCAACGAAGCTAATAAGGGGCATGGAGAATCTAAGTTATGAGGAAAGATTAAAAGAACTAAACCTATTTAGCCTTGAGAAAAGACGACTAAGGGGGACATGATTAACTTCTATAAATATATGAATGGCACATACAAAAAATATGGTGAAAGCCTGTTCCATGTAAAACCCCCTCAAAAAACAAGGGGGCACTCCCTCCGTCTGGAAAATGAAAAGTTCAACCTGCAGAGGCGACAAGCCTTCTTTACTGTGAGAACGGTGAATTTATGGAATAGCCTACCGCAGGAGCTGGTCACAGCAGGGACAGTAGATGGCTTTAAAAAAGGCTTAGATAATTTCCTAGAACAAAAAAATATTCGCTCCTATGTGTAGACATTTTTTACTTCCCCTTTCCCATCCCTTGGTTGAACTTGATGGACATGTGTCTTTTTTCAACCGTACAAACTATGTAACTATGTAACTCTAATGTACTTGTCTTGTTGCTCAGTTGTGCAGCGGGGCCTCCCACTTCTCTTTCTACTCTGGTTAGAGCCTGAGTGTGCTGTCCTCTGAAGGGAGTAGTACACACCGTTGTAGGAAATCTTCAGTTTCTTGGCAATTTCTCGCATGGAATAGCCTTCATTTCTAAGAACAAGAATAGACTGTCGAGTTTCACATGAAAGCTCTCTTTTTCTAGCCATTTGGAGAGTTTAATCAAACCCACAAATGTAATGCTCCAGATTCTCAACTGGCTCAAAGGAAGGTCAGTTTTATAGCTCCTCTAAACAGCAAAACTGTTTACAGCGGTGCTAACATAATTGCACAAGGGTTTTCAAGTGTTTTCTAATCATCCATTAGTCTTCTAACACAGTTAGCAAACACAATGTACCATTACAACACTGGAGTGATGGTTGCTGGAAATGGGCCTCTATACACCTATGTAGATATTGCATTAAAAACCAGACGTTTGCAGCTAGCATAGTCATTTAGCACTTTAACAATGTATAGAGTGTATTTCTGATTAATTTAATGTTATCTTCATTGAAAAAAACTGTGCTTTTCTTGCAAAAAAAAGGACATTTTTAAGTCACCCTAAACTTTTGAACGGTAGTGTATATGTATATATATATATATATATATATATATATATATATATATTTGGTATCGCTGTAATTGTAGAACAACGTTAACATGCCATTTAAACTATACGGTGAGAGCCGTAAAATCGAAACCCCTCAAAAGATTGAGCAATCGCTGTTTCTTTCCCACCCCCCCCCCCCACACAAATATTTTTTTTCCGGTTTCAGAATACATTATATGGTACAATAAATGGTGCCGTGAGCAACTACAACTGGACCCGCAAAAAACAAGCCCTCATATGGCTTTATCGATGGAAAAATAAAAAAAATTATGGCTTTTTGATGGTGAGGAGGAAAAAATGAAAATCCAAAAAATAGCTGCGTCTTGAAAGGGTTAAAGGAACAGTGCACAAACATATGTTTCAATGTAATTACAACGCCACAATGGGCCCAAAATATAGCAGCATGGAAAATAATATTCCCTTTAAACTTGGGGATTTGTCACACACACTTTACAAAGCAAGACATCTAAACGTATAGAACGTTGCTAGATAGCGAAATTTAAGATTAGTAAGGCTGCTGGTCTTAGAAATTTAAGGTATGGCAACGTTGCTACATTCTTTTTTTAAAAATATTTTATTGTATTCTAGCTCTAACTTTCATATAATGCACAACCCAGACTCCCAGCATTAGATATGACATTTATCTATGTAATTATATTAATAATCTTTCAAAATTCCTTTGGGGTAATGAGCTTTGGGACATATGCGTCAGACTGACTAATTGGCTCAACCTTTCGCAGAGGGCTTTAGGGGCCACAGAATGGATTAAACAGAGCAACGGTTGTTTGGTGGATTGATGTCACCTGTATTTATTTTCATCCTTGTTATCCTTATTAGTCTAATGTTTTGATATGTTTTACCATAGCTAATGACCATATGAATGTATAAATTAGAAGCTCTTGTCCTAGTGTAGAATACATTGTGTGTTTTTGATGTCTCAAAATTCAAGATCGAACTCTGCGGTTCAGCCCAACTTCGGATAATAACTATAAAATACTGTTTCTAACTGTCCTAATTTTCTAAAATTTATTGAAAGTTGTAAGAAAGTGAAGACTTTAAATTAGGGCGACTGTTTCACAAACATCAGTGAGAGGGATAAGAGATTGTGTGTTCTTGCACTACGGTTGGTTGACAGGTAGAACTGAGAGCGGAAAGGAGGACCCTCTGGGTGACTGATTGACAGAGAATTTAGCTGCATTGAAGTTATTATGGCCGACACACATTCCTATCCCAGAAGGTGAGTGAAGCCTGTAGGATAAACAGCTACAAGAGAAAGAATCACACAAAGATTCAAGTTACGTTTTATTTCTTGATAAAAATTTTAACTAACAAAGGATGCTAAAGGATGCGTGCAAGCAAAGGTATGCATTTTATTTTAAAGTGCGCACAGTTCCATTGTTCCATAGACAGACTTCACATCCACAGACATTATAGTGGAGCCAGTTTGGATAGGGAAAAGCTTATCTTATAGCAAGCAAAATGTACAGCCCAAAAATTATTTGGCTGGGTTACTTAAAACAACTTTCAGGCTCTGTTCACATTGCTCGCATCAGGGGCGTAGCTAGGGGGGGCAGGCGGGGCATGACCCCCATGCACAGCGCTACTTTAAGCGCTGTGCACGGGGAAGCCCTTGACATCACTGTCCATATGACATCAGTGGCTCCTATAAAGCAGAATCCCCGTTGCTGATGCTATGGCACGGGATTCCTCTCCAGGAGTAGCCCCTTACGTCACTGTCTATATATGGACAGTGACGTCACTGTTCCTATATGAAAAGTAGCATCTACGAGCAGAATCTCCGGCCTATGCTCTGGCTGGGGATTCCGCTAGAGGGAGTCCCAATGGTGCTATCTACAGGGGGAGCGCAAGCTACAGGGGCGGTGGTGCTATCTTCAATGGGGTTTTGGCACTATCAACATGGGCACTATATAGGGGCACTATCTACAGGGGAAACTTGCGCTATCTACATGGGTACTGTCGGCACTATCTACATGGGCACTGTGGCACTATCTACATTGGCACTGGTACTAGGGGCATCTAATGGAGCATTATAATGTATGGGGGAATCTAATGCGGCATTATACTGTATGGGGCATTATACAATATGGGGAAGCTATAGGGGCATTATACTATATGGGGCAATTATACTGTATGATGGCAGCTACGGCTATCATACAGCTATTTTTTTTTTACATCTCATCGATTGGTAGAGAAAGCAAACATGGCGAGGTGGAAGGAAATGTCAGGAAAGAGGTTCAGGGGGTGCCAAACTGAATCTTTGCCCCAGGTGCTGTAGAGCCTAGCTAGGCCTCTGGCTCGCATTGTTCCATAGATAGTCTACACCTACCGATGTTATCGTGGTGCCGATGTGCACTGTGAAAACCTTATCTGGTAGCAAGCTAATTTCACAGCCAAAAATTAACTGACTGGGTTACCCAAATTACCATAGAGCAGGGATCTGAAACACATGACCCGCATGCAGCCCCTGAAACGGTCATCTGCTCCCTCGGGAGAGGAGAGTGCAGTCTAAAGGTGGAGCGCTCCTTCATGCCGTCACACAGCCCCCTATACATAGTAAGCCCCACACACCCCACCCGGTTTACAGCGCTACACCCTCCCTCCCTGTACATCGCTCTATTGGGGCTCGTCCTAGGAGTGGAACTCTCAGCCAGAGCATTGCCGACGCTTTGGCTGGGGATTCCTCTGTTGGAGGAGCCCCTGAAATCACTGTCCATATATATAACCAATAGTTTTAGAAAAAAATAATATCTAGAAATTCATCCTACAGCACTGGGTGCAATGGCCGTGTTCACCTTTAAGACAATAGAGCAGAATGACTGATGGAGTATCATCAAAATAAACCTCCAGTCGAAATGCAGTATAGAGATTGGTTGCCAGTGGGGTATGGAAATTTAACAGTATCATCTGCTGTACGCAGTAATCAGGGGTAGGCAACCTTTTTTGTACGGCGTGCCGAATAAAAAAAAAAAAAGATAAAGTACTCAGTGTGCCATGCAGTACATGAAAGTCAAATAACACAAACTGATTTCCTTTAGTGAAATCTCACGCAAGGGTTGTGCGATTCCTGGCCCAGAAGAAACCAGTGACAGTGGTGCATGCTAGAGCCAATAATCAAGCCGAGGGGGCGGTGTTGGGCTAGGTTTAGGCTGGAGAGCACTTTCGGGTCTTAGGACTCAGCATGCCGACTGCGCCATAGGTTGCTGTCCCTTTCAGTAGATATTGCTAAACAACGACCAAAAAAAAGTTCAGGCTGTTGCTCAGCATTTTGCTTAAAAATAACTATTATAAAACAGTATGTAGAACTCCCTAACAAATAGTATCAAAGGGAAACGCCAGTCTTTTTCTTTTACCATAGTTTATTTTTAAATATCGGACTAGGAGAGTTACTTGTGCAGTTGGGGTATATGTCTTTTCAGGAAAAAGTAGAAGATTAGATACCCACCTTCTTCATGATCATCATGCTTGTCGAGGCACTTATAACCCATAAGTGTCTATGTAATGCGGATTTATGCCAGTTAGTCGAAAACATTTATGACTGTAATTCTACCTTTGGGCGGTTACTTTAATATCAAACCTATGATTTCATCTGACAACTTCCACTGACCTTTTCTGTTGTCCAACATCTAAGACTAGCATATAGTTAATATGATTAGTCTAGCAGCTTCTTGTAGATGATGCAAAGGGCCAGAGTAACACCTTCTTGTTAAAGATACTAAAGGAGAAGGAGAGGAAATTATAATGACGAAGTCTAAAATGAGACGAACTTTGACCTACCTGTCATCTGGGAGTTTGGTGACTGCATAAAAGAACAACACATGGAAAGCATGTCTAGCAGACACAACCAACTATCGGAGAGGAAACCAGAGGGGCCGTAGTTAAGCTTTTTACACGGTAAGTCTGTGAGATCATGATATTCTATTTCGAAATCAGTTTTACTATATAAATATATCTCTATATAGTTCACTGTAGTCCAGTTTAGTTTTATTTTATACATTTGTTGAAGAATTTTTTTAATTTATTGTAAAAAAACAAAAAACATAGGGTGAAGACAAAGGCTTAGAAAGTTTTCCAATAATTTAAGTATACATGAAATATCAGTATTCTAAATATACAATAGGTGCCTGTGCACATGAACTGACTGACTACAGACATATACAGCAGTTCAAGTGTAAGGACCTAAAAAAAAAAACACCACAGACCATAAGCCTAGACTAAGAATAAAAAATAAACACTGCATACATATTATTACATATTGGAAGATTCAAAATTATATTGTAAAAAGTTTACAAAACTGTGTTATTCTTTCATACTTTGTAATGTGTATTGTACCATGTGGAAACAGAAGCATAAAGTAAATAGTGACTCCTCGAATGGGGATAATCCATAAAGGAAAGAAACAAAGTAAACTAATAAAAACTCTACAAGTTGCTGATTTAAGTACATGTTGATCCATTCATATCATAAAATGTATTCTTATGTCTTGTCTGTTTTTCCCCAGTATACCAGATGCAAAAGACACAATTAATGTATCTAACAATCATATTGGTTATGGCTCAAGAAAGTCTGCAAATTTTGGTAAGAGATTCTTCAGATGAAACCAGGTAAGAATAGGAAATGCATATTTTTTCTGCCGGTTTAAGAGGTATTCTGCTTTCAGAAAATTAGTGCTGCCCTGGCTATGTGATGATCACATGGGTGCGTCGTTCATTTGAAGACTCTGATAACTGTACGGTAAGGAGATTTTCACCTGTGTGTCCATCACATGACCAGGACAGTTTTTTTATCCACTGGAAGTAAACAATGAAGGCTCCTTATAAATGGCAGCAGACAGAGATATTGAAAACCTTTGCGAATTTTCACATAAAATATATTTCATTTTTTTTATGTAAATTTTGATTATATAAAAGAATGACATTTATTTGCTAAAACCAGAATTCTCCTTTAATCTCTAAAGATTAATAAGAGATGTTGACTCTAACTAACAGAGGTGTGACTTGCAGTACTTGGGCTATGTTTTAAAATCTATAACATTGGCCCTCAAACAATGTGTGCCATTTATAGCACTGGTGTCGTCTTATGTGGTAATTGGGCTTCTTCAAGCCAATCTTTGCATTCAACGTATTTTTGCTATTTTGTGTTGTCTGCACTGATTTCTCATTCTCATACTCCATTGTATGACAATTTCTGGTAATACCTGGACATTCTGAATCTGTAGCCCTGCTCACCAATATTGCATTTACAGTTAATATCCTCATTGCAGTCAATGGACCTAATGCAAAAAATGGAGCATATTGTCTGCGCAAAATTTGTGATGTATTTTAGACACTTTTTTTTTCTTTTTTGAAAAGTGTTAGCAAAAAGATCTGTATCTAAAAGGAGATATAAAATGTGCCAAATTTTTGAAAGACGTGCATCTTTTTTTGTGCAGAATATTGTTGTCTAGGTCCACCAGCCATGAGGTGCAAGGAAGCAGATGTTTACTCGGTATTTACTAATGTCAGAATGTTGCATTTATCTGTAATAACCCCCAAATTAAATAAATCAATGAATTCCAGTATGTTAAATGCCTACTTGTTCACTGTTGGAATAGGTACTCCCAAAAAAGTGCAGAATATTAAACAGAAAAAAAATTATGGCCGCTACTGGTCATTCACTTTTATTATTTCTGTTTTTCTATTATTTTGATTAGTTTGGATGATTTATATAAAATATTAGAAATGGTATTTGAACAATTTTTGTGCTTGTCATGAGGCCCGTTAATAAAAGAGACTGTCATGGGCCCTGCAGAGGATAGTCTGAACCCACTTTGTCACCAATGGATTTGACGAAGGGCTAAACCAGGGAGTAGAATCTAAGGGGGCCCCAGGTATTCACCCTTTAACTTTATACAGGGCTTTGGACTTCGCTGCTGGGGAGACTCAGGTCGCTACCCCAAGAGTAGTCTCCTTTGGTAATGGCCAACACAAATGGATGTAGTACTAAAATCGTCAGACAGTATGCAGGGTCAGGTATAGCAAAGATCAGGGCAGGCGGCAAACGGGCACTCACGTTTGGAGGCAGAGAAACGTGATCGGTCACGAGCAAGAGGTCAGCGCAGGTGGCAGGCTAGGAAAGTCAAAGATACAGGCAGAGTCAAACACAGAAATTCCAAACAAACGATCAGCAGGATATCCCCAGCAAACTAGGAGGAACTATTTATACCCTTGGAAAAGCTGGGTGGATAATTAGGCGCACACTGACCCTTTAAGAGTGAGAGGGTCAGCGTGTGCGCACTAGAAAGTAAGGAGGAAAGCAGCGGCGATGAAGTGGGACCAGCTCGGGGTGATGTGGCGGTGGTCTGGAGCCACAGGACACCATGGAGAGGTTAATATACGCCGGCCGCGGAGAGCCGTGGCCATTACAACGCTGGTTATTCCTATGTTTCATGAGTCCAAGTACACCAAAAATGGGATTCTGGTCTATAATGCAATTGAAAAGTTCGAAGTAAATTACGACTTTACCAAGGTTCATTTTGTGGAGGAGAAGATCTTTAATTCTATAGAAAACTAGCGAAAATCTTGAGACACTTCCCCTAACACCTCACATAGCAATTGCTAGAATTTAGCAATGGGGACAAAATACTTCAGTCAAAATTGGATATATTGACTAGTTCTTTATATGTCGCCACAAGGACATCCTAAATTTTTTTTTGATGAATGAACTGTAGAGAATCTTATGAATTTTCTTGATCAAGGAGTCTTTTTCAACATTGCCCAACTGCAAAGGACAATATTAGAACAGGATGAGGGGTCCTTTCTGAACACAATCTCTAGCAATACAAAAAGAGGACTAATACAAGTCATTTGTATTTATTTTTTACTTTTGCTCGGATATGTCATGATTACAGGTGGCAAGAATACCAGGCCCAGGTTTTCACATCAAACATTAAGCGGCACTCTGAAGGAACCTTTTCCAGTGACCTGACCAGATACCTGGACAAGATGAAAGCAAAGGACTTTGTTCAGTGGTTAATGAACAAAAAACGATTTAGGTAAAGTCTTGATGATTTATACAATTTGGGTAGTTTATAAATCTTTGTATTTATATTGCACTATTGTTATACATATCTATTTTCAAATGCTGTATTTGGGAATCGGGCCCGGTATGTCTATGCATTACACGAATAGCTTATTCATTTTAATGACTTAATTAATGCTTAAAGGGTACCTGCAGTTTCATTTGACTTTTCAGGATTAGCTACCATGTGTATGTACATGAGAAGTAGCACTATTGCTACCCATTGTAGGACTTTGACTTTGCAGTTTTTAGCCATTTGCCCCTCTGTATGCTTTATCTGTAGTTTGCATTTGTCTCTGAGTTGGGGGGGGGGGGGGTGGGGGGAGGTTGGAGATTATATGTCATACACTACACACAGTAAGAAGAGGAGAATCTGCTCCATAATCTTCTCACTCAGAAACAGCCACAGGGTCATGCAGGACACATATAGAGAAGTACTGACCTGTACTGACGTGAATAAAGTGCTTTGGTGTGTTCCTATGCCTGTTCTGCTCTGATCTGATCTGCACTTTCTGCTCACTTCCCCCCCTCCCCTCTCAATAAACATGTGTAATCTGATACATGTGAGCTGCAGTCGGACTCAAGGCTGATATAACTGAATTTTCAGCGTGAAAGTCAGTTTACCAGGAGGGGGAGAAGGAAAACAGCCAGATAAGAACAGAAAGAATCATCATCAAGATAAATGATAAAGTTTCTTATAATTGCCTACACTATTCATTTATGCAAAGTTTGTTGAAATGACTGTGCCCATTTATTCGCTTCTGCGGTGTCACTGCCTGGTACCGCCATAGTTTATAGTTAATTGTTAACAGCAGGCACTCTCCAAAATAGACATTCTCTTTAACTAATATAAGGGGGTAGTTCATACTTGACTGGTCAGACTTTTAGAAATCAAACTAAAGGATATAAAACTAGTCACAAGATGGTGCAGATTTATTTTTTTTGTCAGACGTGCAGATTTTTTTTTTCCACTCATAAGTACTATTATGGATATGTAAACCATGTCCATAAAGTTCAACCAAGGGAAGAGATGAGGATGGGAAAAGGGAAGGGATTATTCATTAACAAATGGAGTACAAAAGATTTAAAAGGATGGTCAGGATTAGAAAACAGCACCTGCTTTTTTCAAAAGACCTACTACTTCTACTGTTGTCCGTGGGTCTTTTCTGGTATTGCAGCTCAGCCCCATTCTTAAAGAGTGTGTGATTTTCCTAGCAGCTTATGTGATACAACAGGCAAGGCTGTCAATATCACAACATATCATTCATTTTAATCTACAATATTTTCTTCACAGTGATAGCAAAAGGTACATTGGCAGTGACACAAAGCTTCCAAAACTCCAATCAGATACTTTATTTCTTGGGTAAGATACATTTTTATTGAATTTATTGTATATGGGTATTGTCCTTCCTAACTATGTTGTAATTTAGAATTACTAAGCGACATTGAATATATTTTAGACCAAACAAGGTCATATATACATTATATTTTTACATTTTAGATTTTTTAAATTGCAGCAAACAAAACAAAAATAAATAATACATTAGTTCAGATTTACTAATGCAGTCTAATATTTAGACAGTGTAAACTGAGACCAGGCTGTCAGACGGTACTAAATTCATCACAATGGTGCATACTGTATGATAAATTTGGCGCATCTTGTGGACACCTCTCTCCTCATTATACCACCTCATGGTTGGCTTAATTTACACCAATATTTGAAAGTAATTTTGGCATACATTTTAAGCCACCCCGCTTAAAATGTCTTGCCTTGTAAAGCGCAAACATCTGTACATTTTGGCAAAAATCAATAATAAATTTATCTAAATCTATTTGCGCCAAAAAAAAGGCCCCATTGTGTATTTCGACAGGTACTGGAAAATAAAAGACAATTAACCCCTCGGCGCATTTGGATATACATGTATGTCAAAATGCACTGTAGGTTAAAGGGGTATTCCCATCTTGGACATTTATGGCATATCCACAGGATAGGCCATAAATGTCCGACATATGCGGGTCCCCCCTCTGGGACCTGCACCTATCTCTAGAATGGGGCCCCCTTAACCCCATTCCACCTTGCTCGGATCCCACTGCTTCCCGGCCACTTGTCTGGAGTTACTGTTTTCTTAACTCCGATAGAAGTGAATGGGATTTATGGAAACAGCATAGCGCAGCGAACTACGTTGTTTCTGTAGCTCCTCCAGAGTTCCGGAAACAGCGTAGCTCGTTGTGCTACATGGTTTCTGTAACTCCCAGTCACTTCTATGGGAGTTGTGGAAACAGCGTAGTTTAGCAATCTCGGCTGTTTCCGTAACTCCCGACTACCTCATGAGGAAGTGGCCAGGAAGGAGCGGCAGCCAAGCAAAGTAGAACGGGGTTCAGGGAGCCTGTTCTAGAGATAGGGTTGGGTCCCAGAAGTAGGACCTGCATCTACCCGACATTTATGGTATATCCTCAGGAAATGACATAAATGTCTAAGAGAGAGTGCATGGGCCCCACCCCCCATTTACAGCTCAAATAAAGTTACTAATTTTTTATTAATAATGTTCAGTGTAATTTTATAGGGATGGCTCTGTTAATACTAATGCACCATGCACGAGCAGCATGCCAATTTCTCACCCCGTGCAGTGTGTAACTATAACGGTTCTCACCGGTTTGTTTGTGGATCCTCTGTGTCGTCTGGGAGATGGTGCTTGGAACCCAGGGAGACACTTGGCACAGCCAGTAGAGGCGGTCGGATGGTAAGGCAGAAGTCAGGAGAGGCAGCAGACGTCGTAACGGGTATGGATAGCAATAGGTCAAGGCAGGCGGCAGGCAAGGATAGTCAAGTTCAGGCAGAGGTCAACAACGGGAAATCCAGACAAAGGCAGAAGGCAAGAAAACAGGGAACCAGGGTACAGGGAAACTCACGGGGAACTTGGTTGAACAAGCAAGGGTTGTCTAGAAGGAGGATCCTTAAATAGGAAGTCTTTTGAATTAAGGTGCGCGCTGGCCCTTTAAGAAAGGACGAGTCAGCGCGCGCGCCCTCTAGTGGCTGCAGCTGCACATGGAGGATTACGGCCGCGGAGGGAGGTAAGGGATGCACTTACCTGCCGCCGCCCAGGGCCAGCAGAGCGTCCGGACCTGGTAAGTCGAGCTCGGGATGAGCATGAGGTAATGGAGGGCGCAGGAACCGGAGCAGAGGCCGTGGGGGAAGGCAGGGAACGGCGCGGCAGCCGTTACAGTAACAGATTTATCTACAGGATGCATGCCCTCTTGATAAATCTATCTCAGGCTAAGAACGCCAGGTCGGGCCTTTCCAATATTTTTGTAAGAAGAAAGTTCAGGACTTTATTTTTTCTTCTTATAAACACGTTGCGTTCTACATGAGTTTTAATGCCTCGCCAACTGTACCTGACTCATATGTCGGTAAAAGTGGAACAGATGCATCAGTAATATGGCGCTCAGTCTGAAAAACATTTTTTTATTTACGTCCACCAGACAACTGATATAACTACATTGTTAACGCTCATCCGCACAGCTCTGAAATCCCCTGCTTCCCTACACACAGTACAGTTGGAGCGATCTTTAACTTAACTTTTAACGCATTAAATACACAGCAACAAGAAATTCAAAAACAACTTTTTCAATGGTTTTTAATGCATTAAGTGATAGCTTGACTGATTATCACGCTTCAGAAAGTTAAGGATTGCTACATCTGTACATGATGAAACTCGCTGCCTATATCCACCACTAGAAGGATATTCAGTGCATATGAATTCATACAGCCACCATTGTACCATTCCTCTGTTATTTCTCCTAAAAATATATGAATAAATTGACAACTGGGTGTTATCAGTTCAGGGTGTATACCTACACAGAATGGCAATGTTCAATCAGTGCTAACAGTGTGAGACTATACAGGGACATACCCCTTTGACAAGGGGAGTGGTATAACCCAGTTGTTAATTTATTCATAAATATCTAGGAGGAATAACAGAATGGCACAATAAAAACTACAGTTCATTCCACAAAAAATAAGCCCTTGCACAGCTCTTTTGATGGAGAAATCTAAAAGTTATGGCTCTTAGAATATGGCAAAATAAAAAAGAAATGTTTGTATTAAAAAAAAAGCTATTTTATTAATCAAATGCTATAAAACAACAAAAAAAGATATACATTTGGTATTGCCATAACCATATCGACCCGCAGAATAAAGTAAATGTGTCATTTAGAGCGCATGATGAACGCCGTAACAAAAAAGGAAAAACAATCGCAGAATTCAAGTTTTGTGGTCACCACGCCTGATCAAAAAGCTTCATGTACCCAAAATGGTACCAATAAAAACTACACATTGTCCCGCAAAAAATAAGCCCTCACACAGCTCAGTCGAAAAAAAATATAAAAAGTTCTGGCTCTCAGAATATCGCGACACGAAAGGTGCAGTGTGTGTTCCGAAGAGGGATAAGATCGGGCACCATTTATTAGTGTGACACTGGCCACACATCTGTTGATTATTTATTTACCCCATTGTTATACCACCCTATTATGCCCTGATGTACTCCGCACAGCTTATATATGCCACCACATTATAAACTAAAATACAGATAAAACGGCAAACAAAACTACCAAACACTGTTTCAAAAGCCAAATGGTGCTCCCTTCCTTCTGAGCCCTACACTGTGCCAAACAGCAGTACATGCCCACATATATGCCATTCCCATACCCGGGAGAACCCGCTTAACAGTTTATGAGGTATTTGTCTTCAGTGGCACAAGCTGGGCACAATATATTGTGCACTCAAATGGTATGTCAGTGGAAAATCCACTGCACAATAGTTTCTAGTAAAAAAAAAAAAAAAAATACCTTTTGGGTCAAAATACTCACCGCACCACTTAATAAATGCCTTAACCCCTTAATAACCGGGCCTGTTTGTACCTAAATGACAAAGCCAGATTTGTCAAATCTGGTATGTCTGAATTTATCAGAGAATAACTCTGTGAAAGTTTTGAATATCCAAGTAATTCTGACATTGTTTTTTCGTCACAACTTGTACTTTATTTTAGTGGTAAAGGTAGACTGATACTATCTGCGGAAATTAATTAAAAAATAGAAAAATAGAAGAAATTTTGTCAAAATTACAATTTTTCCCTATTTTTAACTGCAATATGTCACATATGTACACACATACCGTACAATTTTTTTAATTAAATATATATTTCCATCTCTTTACTCTATTTTGGCAGCACTTTTGAAAAAATAAAATAAATTTTCAGCAATTTAGAGGACTTCAAAATTTATAAAATTATTATTCAATTTGTAAGTACATTTTGTTTTCCTGCACCAAGCCAGGTTTTCAGAGGCCCATAGGTCTCAGAGTGATGGAAACCCCCACAAATGACCCCATTTAGAAAACTAGACCCCTTAAGGTATTTATCTAGGGGTATAGTAAGTATTTTGACCCCACAGTTTTTCGCTAAATTGAATACATAGCAGGTGAAAAAAAAAAAAAGGTCACTTTGTTTTCATAAAAGTATCAGTTTGAAGACCGATTTCTTTATAAAGCGAACATGAGAATGAAGAGAAACACCACAAAATCTATCACCCTGTTTCTCCTGTTTTCAAAAATACCCACATTGTGGCCCTAATGCGTTGCCTGGACACATGGCAGGGCCCAAAAGGAAGGGAGCACCCGGAGGCTTTCAGGACTCATATTTTGCTTGAAAAAGTTTTAGGCCCCACTATACATTTGGAGAGGCTTTGAGCTGCGAGAACGATAGAAACTCCCCATAAACTACCCCATTTAGAAAACTAGACCCCATAACGTAATCATTTAGGGGTATAGTAAGTATTTTGACCACACAGGTTTTTCGCTAAATATATTGGAATTAGTCTCTAAAAATTTAATTGTACCCCATTTTGGAAAAACCTTCAAGGAATTTTTCTAGGGGTATAGTGAGCATTTAGACCCCACGGGTCTTTTGCAGAGTTTATTAGAATTAGGGCGCGAAAATTAATATCAACATTTTTTCCACATTTTTTTTATAAAGCAATTTCTCCTGAGTACGGAAATACCCCACATGTGGTCATACGGTTTTTCATTAGAAATGAATTAACTCTTTCAGGACTGATCAATTTTTTGCTTTCTTATTTTAGATTTTCAATCCCCGCTTTCCAAGAGCCATAACTTTTTTATTTTTCCATCAATAGAGTGGCGTGAGGGCTTATTTCTTGTGGGAGGAGCTGCAGTTTTTATTGGTACCATTTTTTGGTACATAAAAAGTGATTAAAAAGTTGTATTACATTTTTTTTTTAGAGCTAAGGTGATGTCGTGCGGGAAAAATAACATTACAGTTTTATAGTTGGGGTCGTTGCGAACGCGGTGATACCAAATATGTGTACTTTAATGTGTTCATTTTTTTTCTATAATAAAAGTCTTATTATAGGAAAAAAAAAGCATTTTCTGTTTATATAACTTCTAACTTTTATTTTTACACTTTTTTGAAAACATTTTTATTACTTTTTTTAACTTTTTTTTACTCGTCTTACTAGGGGACATTTAGACTTGCAGCTTTGATCGCTGCTAGAGTACATTACACTACACACGTAGTGTAATGTACTCTGTCATTGTGACGTAACTGTCACTCTGACAGGAAGCCGAGGAGGACCGGCCGGAGGCTGTTCCTCCGAGGCTTCCGTACATGGCAACCCGGAGGCTATTGTCTAGCCTCTGATTGCCACAACAAGCATCAGCAGCCCCCACAATCACTTCGTGGGGGCTGCCGATGTGCTTCAAACCTCTTAAATGCGGCGACGGCAATCCGTCGCCGCACTTAAGGGGTTAATTGCCAAAAGCAGCGGCGATGGTCCGCTTTCCGGCCAGACTGATGTGTCAGCTGTCTAGGACAGCTGTCAGCGCGGGCTTGTCACTCTGTGTTTACACAGAGTGAGTTTGAAATACTGACGAAAATGAACGTCATGGTGGCCGACCATGACGTTCATTTTCATCATCGGTCGTTAAAGGGTTAAGGGTGTAGTTTCCAAAATGGGGTCACTTCTTGGGGGTTTGTTTTACTATTTGAACTTGGAGCCCTGCAACTGTGAAAAATCACCAAAACACACCTCAAATGCGCATGGTGCTCTTTCACTCCTGAGCCCTGCCATATGTTCAGGCAAATAATAAATGCCTTGAGAGGTGTAGTTTCCAAAATTGGGTCACTTTTTGGGGCTTCCACTGTGCTACCTCAAGGTCTATGCAAATACAACATGGTGCCCAAACACCAAACTAGCCAAATGGCGCTCCTTCCCTTCGGAGCCCTGCCATGTGCTCTAACAGCCATTTAGGCCCACATATGGGGTTTTGTTACTCAATTTCTCCTGAATGCGGCAAATTGTGTGGTGCTTTTTCTTCTCCTATTACTACTTGTGCAAATAAAAAATTGGGAGCTAAAACTAGATATTTTTGGGAAAAAAATAATTATTAATTTTCACTGCCTAATTCTAATAAAATCCATGAAACACCTGTGGGGTCAAGATGCTCAGTACACACCTATATAAATTCCCTGAGGGGTGCAATTTCCAAAATGGAGTCCCTTCTCAGGGTTTTCAACTGTACTGGTACTTCAGGGGTTCTACAAATGTGACATGGCACCCAAAAACCAATCTAGAAAAATCTACATGCCAAATAGGGCTCCTGCCATTCTGAGCCCTGCCGTGTGTCCAAATAGACATTTTTTTAATCACATATGCGATATTGCCGTACTTGCGAAAAATTGCTAAACAAATCTTGGGGTGCTATTTCTCTTTTATCCCTTGTGAAAATGAAAACTGTTTACATTTTAGTGGAAATAAAATATAGATTCTATTTTTACGGCCTAATTCCAATAAATTTTGCAAAAAAACTGTTGGGTCTAAATGTTCACTATACTCATAGTTAGATTCCTTGTGGGATGTAGTTTCCCAGAGCCATTTTTTGTGGGTATCCACTGTTATGGTCCCTCAGGGCTTTGCAAATACAATGCAAATACGACATGGCAACTGAAAACCCTTCCCTCCTAAGCCCAAACATAAGTTTATACATATGGGGTATTACCGAACTCTATAGAAATTGCTGTGATGATTTTTCTCCTTTATTCCATGAAAATGAAAAAATCTGAGCTAAAACTATTTTCTGTGTGAAAAAAAATCTAGATTTAAATTTTTATGGCCTAATTCCAAGAATTTACCCTTAGACTAATTCCTTGGGGAGTGTAGTTTCTAAAATTGTGTATTTTTTTTTTGGGGGGGGGGGTGTGTTTCTATGTTGTGGCACCATAAGACATCTTAAAACCGGACATGGTGCCTAAAATATATTCTAAAAAAAAAAGGAGGTCCCAATTTATTTGGGCAATAAATATTTAGTTGCGTTTCTCTGCTTAAATTTTAATTTCTGCAAAAGAAAATAACGAAAATTTGTAGATTTTACCACTTTGCTTTAATTCCTGTGAAATGCCTAAAGGGTTAAGAAACTTTCTAAATTCTGTTTTAAATACTTTGAGGGCTGCAGTTTTTAAAATGCGCTGATTTATGGGGGTTTCAAATATATAAGGGCCTCAAAGCCTCTTCAGAACTGAACTGGTCCATAAAAAAATAGGTTTTGGAAGTTTTCTTGAAAATGTGAGAAATTGCTGCTAAAGTTCTAAGCCTTGTAACGTCCCAGAAAAATAAAAGGATGTTCAAAACATGATGCCAACATAAAAGTAGACATGTGGGAAATGTTAACTTTTAACTATTGTGTAGAATTACTGTCTTACAAAGATACATTTAAATCTAAAAAAAATGCTAATTTTTAAACATTTTCTCAAGACACTGAATATATCGATCAATTTTACCCCTAACGAAATACAATATGTCACGAAAAAATCTCAGAATCGCTACGATAAATAAAAGCATTCCAAAGTTAATGGCACATAAAGTGACATGTCAGATTTGAAAATGGGGTCTGAGCCTAAGGGGTATGTTTACACGCTGTGTTTTTAGGCGTATTTCAGGGCGTAAACACCTCAAAATACGCCTGAAAAGACGCTAGCTAAACGCCTACAAATATCTGCCCATTGAGAATGGGAAAAACGGCGTTTCGTTCAGACAGGGCATTTTAAGAACGGCGTGTAAAAACCCGCCCCATAAAAAGCAGGAATATGTCACTTCTTGAGCCGTTTTTTGGAGCTGTTTTTCAGTGTCAATAGAAAAATATCTACAGAAACGTCTAGAAAAAATGCCTCCAAAAAGTTTTCAGCTTCAAAAACGGCAGGAAATCAGAGTGTTTTCTCTAAAAACGCTCCGTAATTTTCAGCCGTTTTTACTTGTGCCTGTGAACATAGCCTAGTTTGAGCCTTCGGGTATGTCATTGAGGGGTTAAATGTACCAGCAATCTTTAGTTGCCTAGTATCTCTATAGAGTTTGCTTTTGTGATTTGCATTCTGGGAAGAGTAGCCTAAAAATCGAAGGCGGGTTTCACCCATCTGTAATTGAGCCCCTTCATGGTTCTACTCAACTGAACATAGGTCACCATAAAAGCCTACGGTGATCTAAATTCAGTGGAACCACGGAGAGTCTGGTTGTCATGTCTAGAATATGTACATTAAAATGCAGCCATGTTCCAACTATGCAGAATACATTGAACCTGTATGGAGCATTGCGTTAAATGAGCTTAGTTGAAGATTGTTAGAAGAATTTATATTCTTATCAAAGAAGAGTCAAGAAGTCACCTGAATAGAGATGATGCGCGTCTTTATTCTTATCGATAAGGAGACATGGCAAAATGTCTTCCTCCATCCTGAATGACAGCGTTTTTATACATATTCTGAGAATAACATGTCTGGACTAGTTCTTGTTACATTTTGCTTCATATATCACAATTGACAACCAATTAGAAGTTAAACCTTTGTCTGGAAATGCTAATCTCCCTTTTTAGGAATTCAGCTACCGCCTCCTCATATATAATATCAGTTATCTTAACAATAAAACATACTAGACATTTTGTTAGTCAAGGCTTTACAGATACAGTTTTAGTCTTCATTAGATAAAGTAATCATAAATGTAAAACTTTTCTAACATTCCTCCCTGTTGTAAATTTATTAAGGAATGTTCTGTGACACATCCAAAACAGATTTTCTGCTTTAAAGGGAATGTGTTGCCAGAAAAACATGTTTTTTTTTTTAAAAATTAAACATTTAGTGTGTGGGTGATTAAACATTGTTCAAATTTTTTTTATTTTTTTCGCGAGTCAGGAAATATTATAAATTTTTTCTAATTTATAATACTACCCATTTTTGGTCACTAGATGGAGCTAGTTCCCAAAATTGCAGCATTGCAACATTGGGTTAAAAGCCCTCGCTCTAGTGAGCTCTCAGCATCCCCCCCTCCTTTATCCTGGCTAGTGCCGGGATAAACGAGGGGTTTGAAAGGTGTAACCTCCTACACTGTGTGTCGCCATTTTTTGAGGTAACCCACAGTGTAGTAGGTTTACATACAGTAGTAAACACACACAAACACTAACATACATTGAAATCTCTTACCTGCTCCTGCCGCCGCGGCTCCCTCCGGCCCGTCCGCTCCGTTTGCTGCCGCTGTTCCATGTGCACAAGTCCGGAAGCCGCGACCGGAAGTACTAATATTACTGTCCGGCCGCGACTTCCGGTCCACAGGAAAATGGCGCCGGACGGCGCCAATTTCGAATAGGACTGTGTGGGAGCGGCGCATGCGCAGTTCCCACACAGACGCCGTACACGGCAGTCAATGGGACGGGAGCCGTTCGCAGTCCCTATGGGACTGTGGCTGCCGTATTCCATGTCTGTGTGTGTCGTTAATCGACACACACAGAAATGGAACAAAAAATGGCAGCCCCCATAGGGAAGAAAAAGTGTAAAAATAAGAAACAGTAAAACACAAACACACAAATGAATATAAACGTTTTTATTAAAGCACTAACATCTTTAACATATAAAAAAATTATTTGTGATGACACTGTTCCTTTAAGTTTTCACCAATTTTTTCATACATCAGAATTTTGTCATGAGGTGTTTTTCCAAGCCATAGTATTAAGTCCTCATTTGGAAACTCTTGGTACATAGTCTTAGTAATTGAAGTGTCAATGAGTCTCTGAATTAGTCCCCTTATGGAAGAAATGCAACAACATTCATGAGTTACAAGTATGGCTGCCACTGTTGCTAAGGAAATCAATCAATAGACTGGATAATGTGGTTCAAATATAATGGTGGTTTCTCTTGGCTCAAATACCCACAAAATCTCTCTCAGACCGAAGCAGGCAAAACTAAATTGGGTATGATCCAACAAATACCCTAAATGACATATATAAAGTACAGTTAAGTTTACCGCTTAGACGGCACTGGTAACAGTCCAATATCATTCAGTATGGACACTCTCTCCCAGAAAAATGCAGTGGACAATCCACAATCCAATGAGGGTGTGGATGGTAATTCTTATCCTTGTAGTTCCACCAAGCTCCTTATCGTCTCTCTCCACATTCAAAGAACTCCTGGTAGGAAAAGGATCTTATGTCTCTAATAGATGGAAAAAGGAAGACACATAGTGCAACACCCTCTGAAAAAAGATTGCTCCACGCCAAGTTTAATCCACACTCACATTCTTTGAATGTGGAGAGAGATGATAAGGAGCTTGGTGGAACTACAAGGATAAGAATTACCATCCACACCCTCTTTGAATTGTGGATTGTCCACTGCATTTTTCTGGGAGAGAGTGTCCATACTGAATGATATTGGACTGTTACCAGTGCCGTCTGAGCGGTAAACTTAACTGTACTTTGGATAATGTGGTTACTCCATTTTCCAAACCATCCTTAAAGCCAATTAGTGAAGATGTAATTTATTCCAGAGTTTTCGGCAAGCTCTTCGGATAGGGAATTGAGTCCTTCCATAGGAGTAATGGCTCTTGAGAGCTAGAAACGCGTCAGAGGGAACGTATGTTTTATGTTTCTTGTCCACTGTTTGCTGTTCAGTCTTCCACTGGCTATCTTTTTTAACCAATAAAGAAGACTTTTTCATATTCCACAAGGAGTGCTGAACCTTTTCCTTCTGGATCGCTATTCACACATGCGTGAGTTTTCACGCAGCGATAATCCGTTGTAAAACGCACTGCATGTTCTATAATGGTGCGCTTTCACGCACCTACACGGTCATTGACATCAATGGGTGTGAAAACCATCCGTAAGCTGTGCGTGATTTGCACACCGAATCCATTGAAAAAAAAAAAAAGAATAAAGAGTGCTTTGCAAGTGCGTGAAAAACACTTGCCACTCGCAAAGCACTGATGCAATAATGCAACGCACACAAAGATTTACACGCGTTTTTTACATTTGTGTGAATGTCGTCTAAGTGACAAGCAGCCACCACGGTTATAGGAGGTATGTTTAAAGTGACATAAGACATGGCAGCATCTATGTCTGCCACATTTAAAGGACATTGGTACAGCAGACTGCCTACATCTGAAGGGCCCAGCGTGAAGAGAAGATAAGACTATGTAAAATCCTGAATATTAAATCCCGAGTATGCGCATGGAAACTTTAAATTTTTATATATTTCCTGCATGAAAACAGTAAATATGTAACAGGATTGACAGTCATCATGTGATATTAAAGTACCTTTATGCATTACCGTTTCACAATTTAGCTTTTTATATGCATTCTAGAAAAATAATAGTGATAAAAAAATGAATTATTCTTCAGGTACGACGGATAATGGACCATCTACTGGGACTCCTAAACGATCAACTTAAAAATAAAAACCTTAAACAAGGGAACCATTATAAAGAATAAAAAGAATAGCAAATTTTTCTTTACCGAAAATGAAGGTGATTATCCCTCAATATTGTACTATCGTATGTTTTTAGAACCTCAGATTATTACGATTCACATCTATTCATATATGAGTTAGAGCGTTTATTGTGACTGGATGACAGTATATTACATCACCCTCTACCCTCCAACAACCTGTTCACTCATGAATTTTGGGTATTGTAGATTTTTGGTATTTTTCAACCAGTCATATTGATGTAAACCTTGTTTAACGTGTAATAAAAGAAAATAATGTCTTCTACTAAATTGTAGTCCTCATTTAAAAGGTTCTTTTTTGCACATGCCATTAATGCCAAGATTTACCACCAACGGTTCGGAAAAAAAATATTAGTCAGGAAAGGGAAAAGGTTTTTTTTCAGCATGGACAAGTTTAATGTTTACCAGCAACGGCACTGTAAATAAAGACCATTCACAGCCATATTGCAGGTTGTGGCTTCCCCATTTCATTGTCTAAAACACAATAGTAGGCCAACCGAAGGATTCAGTCCATTATATAGAGGAAGACTTCAGATATCATTGTATAAACCATCAATAGTATTCCATTGGCTGGAAACATGTTCACACAAGGTCAAGTGAAGGATTGTGCAAGCTGAGGGGGCCAATTCCTAGTCATTACACTGTAGTACAGAAGTACACAGAGAAATATCTTCAAGGTCACCACACCTTGCTCCGTATCATGGATGAACTTTAGATCCAAAGAATAGTGATATAGCTGCAGCAGAAGATGAATAAGCTCAAACTGGTACAAATTTCATTATTAACAGGTAACATCACACTTAATAGTAGGTACTGATTTTCCTTGCAGAGAGCCAGCTCGTAGGGAGTCTTAAAGGGGTTTTTCCCATAATCATTATTTATCACCTATCGACAGGTGATAAATATCTGATCAAAAAGGGTCCGACGGCTGGAGCCCCCTTCGACCACAAGAACGGGCTTACCTTGCCATTCCTGGGAGCCCCATAGGAATAGAGCGGTAGTGCGCATGCTAAGCCATCGTTTCATTAATTTCTTTGGGACTGCCAAACACTATCTTCAGCAGCCCCATAGAAATTAAAGCGGTAGCCCAGCCCTACCGCTCCATTCCTAGGAATGACAAGGTAAGCCCGTTCTCATGATCGGTGGGGTCCTAGTGGTCGAACCCCCATCAATCAAATATTGGTGATAAATAATAATTATGGGAAAACCCCTTTAAGGTCAATGAGCTATTTTGCATACTTTCCCAGGAAACATTGCCCTTAAGGGTATGTTCACACGGCTTATTTTCGGCCGTTTTTTTGGCTGCAAACGGCCAAAAAATCGGAAGCGGAACGTGTCCAAAAATCTGCCTATTGATTTCAATGGGAAAAACGGCGTTCTGTTCCGACAGGGCGTTTTTTTACGCGGCCGTTTTGGCAAAAAAACGGCTCGTAAAAAGAAGCCCTGTAAAAAGAAGTGCATTTCACTTCTTTTGCCATTTTTGGAACCCGCGAAAAACAGCTCCTGATTTTCAGCCGTTTTTTAAGCAACTCGCATTTTTCGCATCATTTTTATGGCCGTTTTTGGAGCGTTTTTTTCTATAGAGTCAATGAACGGCAAAAGAAGTGACATGCACTTCTTTTTACACGCCGTTCTTTTTTTCAAAACGGCCGTGTAAAAAAAACGCCCTGACGGAACAGAACGCTGTTTTTCCCATTGAACTGAATGGGCAGATGTTTGGAGGTGTTCTGCTTCCGATTTTTCGGCTGTATTTTCAGACGTTTTTTGACAAATTCTAAGAGTGAATATTTTTTTCTGTTTTTTTCAGCACAAAGGAGGCTTCAATGTAAGACCATAATGTAACCACTATCTTAGAATTTTTATGTTTTATACAGGGAAAAATGAGAAAAATTGGGGGAAAATAAATGCAGATTTTATTCTTTTTTTCCCTTTCGTAAGTTAATGTTATTAATTGAATAAGACAAATTTATTCCACAAAATAGTCCTCGCTCTCTCCTGTGTATAACTATGAGGGTGGTGCCTTGCAGTGCTGATTGATTGGGGGGGTTAACATTTTTTTTTCTACAGGCATTTTATTTTTTATTTACTATTTTTATATATATAATTTTTTTACTTTTTTTTCCCCCTGGGGCTGAAGGAACCTGGTATAAATTGGTATGTGTTATCCCAGAATTCTTCATTCTGCAGATCACAGGTAATAGTGATCCAGTGCTTGCTGGCCAGTGATCTTCATACAGCGGAATGCTGGACGAACACAGATCTTCTCCTCCACCATGTGACAGTTGGAGCCCTGTGACATCATTATGATGTCACGTTTCCATGACAATGGCCTGAATACAGGAAGGACTCACTGTGAGGAGGAATGTCTTTTAAATTTCACACATCTGTTTGTATCTGCAGAGAGCACAAGATGCTAGCTAAATAATACACTAAATGGCAAGCTATTCAGGAATAATAAAAACTCCTGAAGCAGATTTAAATTTCCAAAAATAGAGGGCAGAAATGCTGCAATAGATGAACTAAAATATATATCCACTTTTGGATTTCCACCAATCCAATAGCATCACCGCGCAGAAGAACCAAGTAGAACCACCCATAAGCTAAGTCATGCTATGATGTCATAAAGCTGACTTGGATTTCCTCCAATAAGAGAGCAGCATTGGGTATAAAACATAGCAGCCACCTACTCTGCTCACACTGGTTTATTGTCTTATGCACGGTTTATTGTGAACAAGTCAAGAACAGATCACAAAGGTAAGAGTAAAGCCATAGCCAGGAGCAACAAAACCTCCAGAGGTGGCCTGAAGTTTCCAATTGGCCATATATAACACTTTCTGAGGAACACTTCAGTGCAGATGCACCAGTGCTTTTGGTCGATGGAGTATAATGATCATGTTCCTGGCTGGGTTCAAAGTATGGTATTTGAACAGCCACCACATATTCGCTTATCACCTACAGCTTGCAATGCATGCATATGTGGAGCTGGACAAACTGCTTTAGAATGTCATCGTTAGCCCAGGGGGGCATTGTGCCCCAGATCCAGGCCAATAGTTAGAAGCGAACCCTCTTTATGAAGTTCATATTCCCTTATAGTGTGTGGTCTGCAGGTTGTTTAAAGGCTGTTACTTATGGAACTATAAGTTCCAGCATATCTTGCCAAGCATTGTAGAGAGAGATTTAGAGAGGGAGGAACACAGATAGTGCTAGACAGGATCCAGGACTTGGAACACAGGGAAGTAGGCAAGGTGAAAAAGGATCAACCAGCATTGGTAGAAGCAGGGATATACTGTGTCCTAATATCCACATGAATGCCAGGACCCAAGGTTTCTAAGAAGAACATTGCCCAAGGCATCACAATGTCTCCACCAGCTTGTCTTTTTCCCATAGTGCATCCTGGTGCCACCTCTACCCCAGGTAAGCAATCCACACATCCGCCGTCCACATGATGTAAAAGAAAAACATGATACATCAGAGCAGGCCACTTTCTACCGGTGTTTAATGGTACAGTTCCGGTGCATTGTGTGTTTTGACACCTTTCTATCATAGCCAGTAGTAATTATTTCAGTAATTTGCGCTACAGTAGGTCTTCTGTTGGATCGGACCAGACGAGCTAGCCTTCATTCCCCACTCGCATTAATGAGAATTGGGTGCCTATGACTCTGCTGCCGGTTATCCTTCCTTGGACCACTTTTGGAAGTTACTAACCACTGCATACCGGGAACACCTCACATGACCTACTGTTTTGGAGATGTTCCTACCCAGTTGTCTAGGCAGCACAATTTGGCCCTTGTCAAAGTCGTTTATATCCTTATGTTGAAGAATGTATCTACATTATGTGGACAGAAAATGCAGCAGTAACCAACTTTTAATAAATGGGTGTGTTTTATCATTATTTCACCCTACTTTGTTCCCCTCCTTCTTTTAACCGGTGTTTTTCTGTATTTTCTCCACCTAGAGTTCGACATAACATTGTGGTCAGCATTGACACCAGTCTGGAGAATTCTTGTACAGTATTGCAATAGCCATTTTGGGCCTGTTTCATGCCCTATATCTTTACATTAGTTTGTATTGAGGAAAGGACAAGTGGGACAAGAGTAATGGTTCATTTGAAGAAATTTGAAAAATAAGAAAACTTTATTAGAGATTTTTAAAAATAAATAATTTTTAATATTTAAAAAATATTCCAATGTGGGTCTATTATGTTGTGGTGTGGATGACCCCTGTCAAACACCTAGGGCAAAATAAGCCTGAGAGTTAATTATCTATCGTATATTCCTGTAATACACTATTATAATCAGACTTGCTTGTAGTATATTACTTTATAACAAGCTTAATTGTTGCTCTATTTTGAGCTAAGTCTATTATATCAGAGTTAAGTAACCATAGGGCAGTGATTTTTCAGTATGCTGTATTCACATATTCTCAATGTATCAATGCTTTGTATTTGTATACTTTGAGTGTATCAATGTTGTGCTGTATTCACATGCACTGATTGTATCAATGTTGGCTGTGAGTAGGTGTCTTGTCGTTCTCACCATGTGAAAGATGACAGGCAAAACCGCAATAGATATATTGCTGGGAAATTTGAATTCACCGTTGGTTACACTTATTGTGATGTGCCAGTTGATCAGCCTGGCAATCTAGATCGAGATGATATATGTCAATCACCAGCGCTATATTTTTCTGCCAGTGGTGAAGTGCACTATATGAGGTACACTTGTAGTTGGATGCTAATAGTAGGTTAGACACCAGTCAAGTGTTATGTGCATCGCTAACCATCGCTAACACCTGCTTCTAGGATAAACAGTTTTTCAATGATTTTAGTATAGTGCCCTGCGTTAATATGCCTTGAATTTACTATGTCAGCGGCTAGAGCGTAAACACCGCTGGATTCGGAGAACGCAGGACAGAATTGTCTAAAGTATTTGAACTGAGCAATCTCTGTGTGCCGTTATGATGACACAGTGGACGCTAGCAGTGATTTCATCTGTCAGCGTTCGGCGAGATTGCCGGGTGAGCTGTCTCATGTGCCGCTGTGAGAGCTACGCGCGCACGTTTCGCCGGCATTCCGGCTTCCTCTTGGGGACCCCAAGAGGAAGCCGGAATGCCGGCGAAACGCGCGTCGGGTGTCTAGCCATACGAATGTACGATACCAATGTATAAGGTCTAGCATCTATCAAAATCTGTAATACAATCCAATAGTCAATCTAACTTTGAGCCCAGCTACTTTCTCTTGCCTGTCCCAGTTGGGAGATCGAGGATATTTCTGGCGAACGCTGCCGAGTTAATTCACTGACAGCGTCCACATAGCTCTCACAGCGGCACATGAGACAGCTCACCCGGCAATCTCGCCGAACGCTGACAGATGAAATCACTGCTAGCGTCCACTGTGTCATCATAACGGCACACAGAGATTGCTCAGTTCAAATACTTTAGACAATTCTGTCCTGCGTTCTCCGAATCCAGCGGTGTTTACGCTCTAGCCGCTGACATAGTAAATTCAAGGCATATTAACGCAGGGTACTATACTAAAATCATTGAAAAACTGTTTATCCTAGAAGCAGGTGTTAGCGATGGTTAGCGATGCACATAACACTTGACTGGTGTCTAACCTACTATTAGCATCCAACTACAAGTGTACCTCATATAGTGCACTTCACCACTGGCAGAAAAATATAGCGCTGGTGATTGACATATATCATCTCGATCTAGATTGCCAGGCTGATCAACTGGCACATCACAATAAGTGTAACCAACGGTGAATTCAAATTTCCCAGCAATATATCTATTGCGGTTTTGCCTGTCATCTTTCACATGGTGAGAACGACAAGACACCTACTCACAGCCAACATTGATACAATCAGTGCATGTGAATACAGCACAACATTGATACACTCAAAGTATACAAATACAAAGCATTGATACATTGAGAATATGTGAATACAGCATACTGAAAAATCACTGCCCTATGGTTACTTAACTCTGATATAATAGACTTAGCTCAAAATAGAGCAACAATTAAGCTTGTTATAAAGTAATATACTACAAGCAAGTCTGATTATAATAGTGTATTACAGGAATATACGATAGATAATTAACTCTCAGGCTTATTTTGCCCTAGGTGTTTGACAGGGGTCATCCACACCACAACATAATAGACCCACATTGGAATATTTTTTAAATATTAAAAATTATTTATTTTTAAAAATCTCTAATAAAGTTTTCTTATTTTTCAAATTTCTTCAAAGGAACCATTACTCTTGTCCCACTTGTCCTTTCCTCAATACAAATTTATATAACATTGGTGGTATACACCATTTTGGTTCCAACACTCACTTGTATAACATAAAAAGTGAGAGTATTTGCAAAACCTTCTATTACTATCTTTACATTAGGCCTCAGGCCTCTTATGGCAGTACAGCTATACTGCCCTAATGGTGGCCCTGCTGATAAGTCAGTCCAAGTACTGAATAGGTTATATTTTCTTGGAAAAGAAAAAAAAAATAAAAAAAAAAATACACACACTTGCAAATTTTGTCTGTTTATTAAACTTTGCCAATAATTTCATAATATGTACCCCCAACTAAAGTACACAGTGTATGCGGGTAGTTTTGAAGAGACAAATCCCTAACGTATATATTTACAAGTTATCATTTGGTCTACAACATGACAACCATGTTAGGAAGTCATCATTGTAAAGATCAATGTTCCCAAATACCAAACTAAGGCAAATTATGTACTACATGCAATTTCCTGCCCAGGTGGCACATGAGACTGATGCCCTGTCTGACTCCTATGTGAGTAATATCGATGACTTCTTAGGATATTGTGGAGTCAGGCAGTGGCTGTTGTCAAGGACTCAAACAATTTAAGTATTCAATAAAAGAAAAAATACATATTCAGGGCCACCCATTAGTTGAAAAAAATCACGGTTCTACTGAAATTAGCAAAATTTACCACATACAGACTGTTCATTATATATAAATTGAGATTATAAACTATAGTAGACATTTTTGTGTCTTCATTTTACCGAGAATAATACAAAGAACAAATAAATTGGAGACTGTCTACAGCACTGTATATAGTTTCAAAGCCTATCGGGTGTATATATACAATCATCGCCTACTGTATGTACTTTGCTGGGAGTCTTCAACCTGCCAAGAGTGAAATTACATTTCTGATTGTCACATAAAAGGAAACCGGTATAGCATATTATTTTATTGTTATTTTTCTGTGCAGAAACAGAGACAACTACTGCAATACTCATACACATCAAAATCACTGCAATATTTTGTTACGGATTTGTCTCTTCACATTACACCAACAGATGGTACATTACATACAGGTTTTGTTTTTTTTACTCATTGCTCAAGGAAAACAACAGATATACCCAAGACTGACAACTTAGACAGTGGAACACACAATCACTTGCTAAGAATGACTGAGAAACCGAAGAGCAACCAGGTTAAAAAAAAAGGTGCTTGAACGTGAAAAAAAACATCTACTTTTAGTCAACAATCCAATGAAAGGTTATGTTTTCTAGAGACATCTTGTAGAACGTTCTATAGTGGTCTTACAACTGTTTGAAAAGTTCAGATGCTCTTTAGCAAATTGACAAAACTTCTGACCCTCCCGCCGAAGAGTGAGGTAACTGCAGACCAGATGCTAATCTCTACATTAACACATAGAAATCCAACCTACTTTACGAAGCTGGCCAAATTGCAAGAGATCATAGAGCAAAGGTCTAGTTACTATAATAGAACACACAAGTAGCCATGATCAGACATAAATGTATTATGTGATGCCTCAATACGTAACCTGGTTGTTCAACTACGAGAAGACAGTGTTTGGAAAAGAATGGATAAAAAGCACATATCTGCATCTTACCATGAGGAAACTTAACATAAGAATTAAAAAAAAAACACATTGCTTTATACATCACTCACAACAAGAATTGTTTCTACATTATTTAAAACAAAATAAATATATTTCAGTATCTCTAAAACAAAATAATCTATATTTCTACTATTAGTTAAGGAAGAAATGTTTATTGTGCCAGCACCGTATTTTTATTCCTTCCTTATTAAGGGACAACCAACCTGTTCAAGTGAAGAGGTAATCTGGTGGGGAGAGGGACAAAGACCTGCCTTGACATGGACGTCTATATCTGAGTAAGAAGGTTTTATATTTGATCGTGGCTTTGGTAGGCAGAGGGCCCCTAGTTTACTTCAAAGAGCTCAGCTGAGGAGCGTTGTGTAGTGATTTCCTAGAAAAGATGTGCGGAGGCAATTCAGCGCTTAATCAAACCTATCTGCTAATGCCAAAGGGCAACAGGACACCCATCAGAGGGAGAGGGTAGGTTCTTCATAGTTACATTTCCTATATTCTGAGTGGTCTGATATTCAAACACAAATATCCTTCAATTACATATGTCAACATCACAATCCACATTCATTCAACCGATAACCTATATGAAACCTAACTAAGTTTTAAATGTAGGATATAAAAAGAAATAGAATTGTAGGAACACTGTTGATAATGTAGAGAAATAACCTGATACATTCTACAGTACATGTGATGTCGGCTTAAAGTATCACTAACCATCAGCCTGGTTCCATCTACTAGTAATATAATTTGTAGGGAAAGAACAAAATTCTTCTGTCAGTTGTCTGTATAATATGCTTTCATCTAATATAGTCATTTATTTCAATGAGCTGAAGCAAAGTACGACACACTAAAGGCTTCGTGTAGGGGGAGGTTAGAAAAAACGGTTATGATTCATTCGTTACTGTTCGCAGCAATTAAAAAGACCAAATAGTGTTTTGTATACATGTAAATGAACAGAATATTGTCAATTTGTTTTTAAACTTGGCATGAATCTGGGTGACGGACATGATATGTGCTTGCTCAGGAATACTGAAGTGCAAGAGAAAAATTCAGTCAATCACAGAAAATTCTTACTGCCCATAGCTTTTCTATTTACTAAAAGCAGTGGTCTCCAACCTGTGACTCTCCAGTTGTGAAACTACAACTTCTAGCATGCCCCGACAGCTTTTGGCAGTTGTAGGTCCACAAGAGCTGGAGAACCACGGCTTGGAGACTACTGCCGTAATAAGAACTTGTCTCAGTGACAGGACAGATCTATTAAAGAAGCACTCCCACAAATAAAAGCTTCTCTGGGCCATTGGAAAGGCACATTATGTAAATTGTGGTGATGGTAATCTTCTTACCGGTGGTTGTATCTGAGAGTTATCCACTCCCTTCTGGTCCTCAGTTGTGTCATGTGACCAGCAATAGGACTCTCCAACTGTCACAGCGTCTCATGTGTGGACAGGAAGTAGGCGGTAGCAGTCGCACTCGAGCCTTGGTGCCGGGGGGTACAAAGGCCCTTCTGCCACATAATAAGACACCAGTATTCTAATTGCCACATTGTAAATGAGGTGCCCTATTACAGATATTGCTTTGGGGCCCATTAGCTTCAAGCTACTCCTATTGCTGAGAGGGATCTGGTGATACAGCACGTGACTCCACAAAACCAGGGAGCGCCTTATTTTAATTGCAATTGTACCCAGTAATATAACTATTATGGTTTCATTCTGATGAACCTTTTTAATAAGTTTGTCCTAGTGAGAAGTTCTATTTAATTACGTTAGAATACCTCCCAAAATTTGAATCCCAAAATGTGCGTTCACCCTAAAAATGACAAATTAATCTTTTTATGTATTTCCGCATAAGCTCCGCCCCTATGGTCACCCATTCCATGAAACAGTCCAGTGAAAAAAGCGGGGTGTTGGGAGGTGTATGATGTTAAATGTATATAAAATGAACAGATAAATCTAGACACGTTTTTATCAGTGTGCTGGTATAGCAACTTCACATATATTGTTTGTTACTTAGAACATCAACTAGAAAATATAACAGTAGTAAACGGTCACAAACCAAAATTAGTAAGAAAAATACATATTTACAAAGACATTTGAAAATGGGATAAAAATAAGTGTAAAAAAAAAAAAAGCGCTACCTACTATAGACTGAGAATGGCTGCCCGCTTACCGGAAGCAATTTAGGATAACTTTTTATTAACAAAGTTGAATTGGTTTAAAGTAAAGTAAAAAGCTTATTAGTATTTATTTGCTAGTTCTGTATTCTGTTACTGTGCTACCATACAAGTCCAGTAGATGGAGTTTTTGTTTTATCTCTGGGATTAATCGCTCAGTGATCAGGCATACACTCTGATCTATTTGAAAAACTGTCACAGAGTGGTTGTTGCTTTTAGCAGCTTACAATCAAATAACATTAGATACATATATTAAAGGCTAGGTACACCTTTTAACAATTATTGTTTTAAATTAAATCAATGTGTTTTTAAGCAACTTTCTAACTTAATTATTATTATTTTTTTTTAACGATACAGCTTCTATCTATCCTGTATACATAGAAGCTGTATCGTTCCCCTTTAGCCAATTCCACTAGTTCAGCTGAACTGACGGCTCGGCTGAGAGTGAGTACTGTGCGTGTCTGACACACAGTATCCACGTAATATCAACCATATCAAAGTTCATAACTTTAATAAAAGTCAATTCAAACTGCTTCAAAACACATTGATTTAATAAAAAAATAAAAAAAACGTAATTCAAAACGATGTACATAGCCTTTAATTTAATTATTGATTATTATTTTTATTGACTTTCTAAAAATAAGTGTAATCCTGGCAGATGATGGGTGTTCTACATCAGTTCAGTTATACAGTTCTGGACACCTGAACTTGCATGAAATAATTTTTACAAAAGGTATATAAACCCTTATTGCATACAGAAAAATACAGAGAAAATCAAGAAAATTTGACTAAAGATTAAAATAAAATAAAAATTATTTCTATATTTCACTGAAATTGTAATCACAACATCTTGTGTGAGCGCTAAACATCTTCCACATTTGCCTACGACTTTAGGCGGAGACTCACCCGTAGCGATACACTATGCCTGATGTTCAACTTATACAAGGTCTACAGATGCACGGATATTCACATAAGCATGTGCCATAGACATATGCCATATAGTCATCTCTGTCTAGAATCTCTCGGCAGATGCTGGTAATAGTGTATATGTATTTACAGGAAACGCATGTCAGATGCCTAGAATGATTGGTAAGGCCCTGTTCACACGGCATATCTTCAGGCTGAAAAATACAAGGCTGATTTCAAGAAAAAACAGCCTCTGAATTCAGCCTGTTTTTTTTATAGTGTTTTTGATTTTTGCCTGTGTTTTTTAAGCGTATTTTGATGCGTTTTTTTCAAAGTGTCAATGGGAAAAATCGGCTTGTAAAATGCTTCAAGAAGCGGCAGGCATGTCCCTTCTTCGCAACGAAGCGTATTTTTACAAAGTGTTTTCTCGTCCAGCAGCATAAAATTATGTCTCATATGTAATACACAGTACTTTGTGTGTATTTGAATGTTAAACGTGTTTTAGGCTTCTAAATGTGCCTGAAAATATGTTGTGTGAACATGGCCCTAAGATAAAGGAACATAAAATATAGAGTACCTTCAACTAAAACAACGCTCTTATTGCCATGTAATGATGCTAAATAAAAAGGGTCAATAATTTGGTGGAATACAGAACTTAATATAAAGTCTATTATTTTCCAATAAGGTGCAAAATATATTATTTACTACACTATTTTAAAATAAAAGTGGCAACAATCACATTTAAAGGTTATGACGACCTTTGCAACGACAATTTTTTTTTTTATTGCTCTAATGCAGTGTTGATTAAAAATCTGCAACAGTTTTGTGCCAGCAGCTCTTATGCAGATTTGTGTGTCTCTATGGAAACAGACTACAAACAAACTCTGTAGTCTGGTCTTGAACTTCCTTCCATTAAACCTCTTCTTATTGCTAACATGCATTGAATAGTCCAACACAAAGTAGGGGACGGATAGAAGGGAGTATGACTGTAGGATCAGGGTTTGCTTGTAGTCTGTAACCATGGATTCACATAGGTCTGCAAAGGAGCTGTAGGTAGACACTAAAATGGTACAAGATTTTAATCAGGACTATTTGAAAAGTTACATCATTTTTTTATTAGAGAGGAATTGAAGCAATATCAAAAATAGGTTGTAAATATGTACATAGCCTTTAAATTCAGATGTAGCTGAGCTAAAAGTGTCTTTTTTTTAAATTCTACAATGTGGGAACTCACCAAGATAAGAATGTAGTAGCATTAGTTGAATACCAAACAAGGGGGACAGTTTAGGTTCCACTTAGGATTGCCGTAAAAACAGCACAGAAACTCCTCCTTTTTATAAGCCCCACCTTTCTCATATGCCCAATTGTGGGTTAGTCCCTACTGTTGACTGGTATATAGGTTTATCTGCAGTCCTATGTAAAAACAAAGGTAATACATTGTGATATCATGGCACAATATGCTAAATGACAAATTTAACACGGCTATATCTACACAGTGAATAGTGCTCTGGCTTGAAAGACTAGATCTTGATGATGAAAGGGCTGGAAATTATACACATCCAAACAAAATTAAAGCATTTTCCGGTAAAGCTGTGTACTGCGTGTTTGTAATACATCTTACATAATATCGGAGTACACATACCGAGGTCAGGCCACTGTCACCAGTCTAGATGTTGTAAACCTGTATTTTAAAAGATGACCAGCCAATCCCTGCCCTTTTGAAAAAAAAAAATTCTATGTTTTACAAAACCGTAGACTATACTTGTGTACTAAGAGTATATAGTAACACTTGTCTTTCTGATAGCAAATACTAGAACTGGTAATGTGCAGTCTGAATGTACCCCCAACTAGGTTAAAGGGATAGCGGGAGTTTCTCAGAATCCTTCTCGACATGCTTTCATTGAATCCATGTAAAGTCCCAGTTCTACATTGCTGTGGTGGGGACTCCCTCTTTATATGTGCACTGAATGATACCAGCTTGTTATAGCAACACTGAAAATGAAATAGAAAAATTATATATTTATATAAGAAAAAAATTCTGATGGCTTTAACATGGATCCTGCGTGTGAAGAAAATACGGGGAACTCTTTCCATAAACTGTATGCCACATTTGGATCTTGGCCTTTCCCTGAGTCATCGTGCTGTCCGTCACATGCCGAGACGCCCATTTAAAAAAAGCTGCAAGAAGCAGAAATGAAAAGACATAAATGGGCAGAAATAATTGATGGCCGAGTACACTAGAAATGTAATTCTCAATAACCGTTCTGTAATACATCAGGCAGGTGCTGATCAACCAGTGTCGGTGACATTTCAGTTTAAGAAAATAAAAATAGCATAAATATGTCGGGTCTCCTATCTAGATCAGCATAAGATGGGGGGTGCAGAATTTGGGGATATATAGCTTTCTAAAGTGGATCTGTGACCTAAATATGTTGCCCAGTTTAAAGGCTATGTATATATATTTTTTAATAAAAATGTCTCAGTTTGATTGTTGCAACTTTCAAAATACTTTTATTAAAAGTTATTGTTTTTACTGTTTGAGATACAGCTGCTTTGTATCCTGTATACAGAGCAGCTGTATCTTGCGCTGAAACCTGTATTCGTCAGGTCAGTGGAACTGACGGTTTCAGTGACAGCGGGTCCTGCATGTCTCTAACACGCAGGATCGAGCTGCTATCAATCACATCTAAGTTCATAACTTAGATGTGATAGATTACAGGTGGACCCTTCATGTGAGACACGCAGGACCCGCTTTCGCGGAACTCGTCAGTTCCACGGACCTTACGGATTTAGGTCTTAGCGCACGATACAGCTGAACTGTGTAAAGGATACAAAGCAGCTCAAACATATCTCAAACAATAAAACTCATATTTAATAAAAACTCATTTGAAAGTTGCAACAAATCACACTAAAAAACAACAACATCATAAAACCCAAACGATTTCAAAGGTGTACACGGCCTTTAAGTATTATGGGCATGGGCGTAACTATTGCGGACGTTTTGAGGCCCAGAGGCTGAGAGGGGGGAAACAAGTCGGTGACCTACTGTTTTTGGTCTCGTGGGTTCTTTTTCTCGGATATAAAACACTACTATCAGTACCCTGTACTGTGGTCTGCAGTACAATTTACTATCATCTAGGTGGTAGTGCCCATCCTTGTCCTTGGTATGGGACCCTAGGAATCCTAGTTACGCCTCTGATTATTGGGACAAGATTGTGCCGTTTGGCTAATAAAGCCTAACAAATAATGCAGTGGACGGAAAGAGAGGGAGCGCTCTACTTATGAATATATTGACTCATAACTAGGATTCCACCGTATTCTTGTCAAGGCTCTATTAGCAAAGCGACACAATATTTTGTGTGCCATTTGGGCTAATAGTGCAGCAGACCTGTCCCCATATTTTGCTGCCCTTAAATAGGGCAGATTGCTGTAGTATTGTGACTGATCCGCTTTACATTCTTCCAGGACTCCTAGAAAGCCTGTAAAGTGTGTTTTCTCCGACCGCAGAGTGATTGATAGCTTTTCCACTATAAGGACTGTCAATCAGTATTGTGTTGGTGGGGGAAGGAGGAGGGTTACCTCGAAACTGCGTTCTCTGGAAAGGAATTAAAAACAACATGCCATTGAGGTTAACAAGTCTTATAGCAGTTCTACCTATCTGCAGGATTCAGAAATCTTAATTATCATTTCCAGAGCGCATCACTTAGCGGTAACAGTGGTAGCATGACTCACAAGCTCTCTATAAATCTAAAAAAATATATATGTTCCCAAGCTCCTTTATCCTACGCTGCATTAGATAGGGGCGCATAGGAGATCTGATGGATCTAGGTAAAAAATAAATACATTCTATATACAATATTTTACAGTCATGAAAATGTATATAAAACTCAAAGTTAAAAAGCCCAAAACAAAAACTTCTACTATATCTGTGTTTTTTATTTAGAGGAATTTTCTAGCAGTAGCTGATAGAGGGAGGAACCGCAAAACCCTAATAGCTAGAACTCATGTTTAAAGAGGACCTGCCACCTCTCATGAAAGACTTCGTTCACATCTGCGTTGGGACTCCGTTCATGGGTTCCGTCTGATCTTTCAGTCAGGGGAACCCATGAACAGAATCCAAACGGAAACCATGGATTTCAATGTTGACAGATCCGGTGAAAATGTTTTCCATTTGTCACCGTTTAAGGGTTCTGTCGTTTTGATGGAATGAATAGCGCAGTCGACTGTGATTCTGTCAAAACGTTGAGACCCTTAAACAACGGTGACAAACGGAAACCATTTGCACCAGATCCGTCACCATTGAAACCAATGGTGATGCAAACGGAAATCTATGGTTTCAGTTTGGATTCCGTTCATGCGTTCCCCTGACGGAAAGCTCCGAAGGAACCCATGAACGGAGTCCCGACGCAGATGAGAACAAAGTCTTAGTAAATACTTGTATTCCCCATGAAATAACAATTCTGGAGAACCTTTTCTTAGAACACAGCATTCAGAGAAGTCTTTTAAGTGGTCATCTCTGCACAGTCTCCTTCTAGACTTACAGCATTTCACATTATCAGGCAATTCTCTCTAAAACAATTGCTGGATTATTAAAGGAATTTTTCATGGAAATACTGAATTTCTTTGGTAAGACGGTTAATACTAATGAGTGTAAATAAGGTCTCATTTAACAACTACATGGATGGCGTTTAATGAACACGAGATCCAGGATTTATCTCACCTTCTGTCCTTTGATTTTGAGCTTTCGTTGTTCATGCTGAGTGCTTTCCACACAGTAGTTTTAGGCATTTCATCAGAGATATTAATATCAGAAGGATCGCATCTTAAAAACAAACATGACTATCATTACAAGCATCATTATATGGGACAGAACAAGAGAAAGGAAAACATCAGTATTATGTATACGCTGGAGATGGGTATTGATAGTTTTTTGGTGCCCCTTTAAATTGAACTTACCTTGTATTATTGTTTCTCCCAGGGCTGCCCAATAGTTTTCTGGTTTCTAAGGGAACTCCTTTTTCATCTGTAGCCTGCAACATCTTCTCTGCCTCCTATAAAAAGTTTCCAGTAATAAGTAAAATGCATTCTTTCTGTCCTTTAGTTACCACTGTGCATAGTACTTTGGGCAGTTTCTACTAGTTGATCACGATATTTAATGTCTACCATAATTATTTAAGCAGCAGATTTCACTTTAGATCATAACAACAAAGTCCATAAAACCAAACTAGCAATAAGAACTACAATGGTGGAACAGAAATAGGGAACCTGTCATGTTGAACATGGTATCCGATTTGCAGGCCACATGTTATAGAACACGAGGAGCTCAGAGGATTGATATTTAGTTTTGTAGCAGAATAACTTGTGTTTTATTCATTTAAACTTCTGATCATTCTGAGCTTAGGAGTCTAGTGGGCGGTCCAACTCAATGATTGACAGCCTTCTCTGTATGAGTGAATAAATAGATAGCCGTCAATCAGGGAGTAGGACCGCCCTATAGACTCCTAAGCCCAGAATGAGCAGAGATTGAAATGACTAAAATACGTCTACGTTTTTACTGAATCTTCCCAAAAAAGATATATCAATCTGCTTAGGTCCTTCTGCTATATTACATGCAGACCACCGATTGAATAGCATATTAAATGTGACAGGTTCCCTATGACGCTTAGCTATTATGTGTGTTCTCTCCAAAAACATCCAAGAGAGATCAAAAGATGGAACCTAGGGTAAGTGATATATAAAGCTTATTGTTAACTACCAGCGAGCATTTTAGTGTTAGAACTGTCACAGCCGTATTTACAATAAGGCACCGAGGGCAGGTGCCTAGGCGCCAGGAAGGAGGGGCGGCATTGTACTTGCTACTAAAATTATTTTTTCATATGTAGATACTGCTGTTGTGGGCAGTGGGGTGGTGAGCTGGAAGCCGGCTGACATACAGAAGGATGTGGGAATTAGATGGCCAGAAGGACCACTCACTGCATGGGATTCTGATATATAAAGCAGCCACCCAGAGGTCCGCCCTGCATCTTTTTCAGTAGGCAATAGCTATAAACGTCATCATTACACAGCTCTTTGATGGATGACGTGTATAGCCGCTGCCCAGGGCTCTCCTCAGCTCTTCAGGCTGTTTAGTGTCGGTTTTCTGCTTCTTCCCCTAACGTAGGCTAAAGGACTCTGCTTAATCCTCGTGGACTAAAAGGACCTTCAAAGACTTCATGAAGATGTGATCAGCCAACTAGGATTCAGACACCTTTCTTCTAGTTCTTTCTGGGCCCTGATAGTACTCGCTCTGCACCCCCCCCCCCCCCCGGCATTGTCATTCACTGACTGCCCCTCCCCCTGCTACCTCACAACACCAGTGAGGAGAGATGGAATCTGCGGTCATTGCAGAGGACCAGACTACAGGTAGGAGGGAAGTAACAGTATAGTTAGTATCGAAAGGCAAAGGAGTGACTAGAATGTGTAATTGTGACCTGTATGTGTGTATATTTTATGTAATATTATATATATATATATATATATATATATATATATACATACATATATACACATACATATACACACACTACCGTTGAAAAGTTTAGGGTCACTTAGAAATTTCCTTATTTTTGAAAGAAAAGCAGTTTTTTTCAATGAAGATAACATTAAATTAATCAGAAATACACTCTATACATTGTTAATGTGGTAAATGACTATTCTAGCTGCAAACGTCTGGTTTTTAATGCAATATCTACATAGGTGTATAGAGGCCCATTTCCAGCAACCATCACTCCAGTGTTCTAATGGTACATTGTGTTTGCTAACTGTGTTAGAAGGCTAATGGATGATTAGAAAACACTTGAAAACCCTTGTGCAATTATGTTAGCACCGCTGTAAACAGTTTTGCTGTTTAGAGGAACTATAAAACGGACCTTCCTTTGAGCTAGTTGAGAATCTGGAGCATTACATTTGTGGGTTCGATTAAACTCTCAAAATGGCTAGAAAGAGAGCTTTCATGTGAAACTCGACAGTCTATTCTTGTTCTTAGAAATGAAGGCTATTCCATGCGAGAAATTGCCAAGAAACTGAAGATTTCCTACAACGGTGTGTACTACTCCCTTCAGAGGACAGCACACACAGGCTCTAACCAGAGTCGAAAGAGAAGTGGGAGGCCCCGCTGCACAACTGAGCAACAAGACAAGTACATTAGAGTCTCTAGTTTGAGAAATAGACGCCTCACAGGTCCTCAACTGGCAGCTTCATTAAATAGTACACGCAAAACGCCAGTGTCAACGTCTACAGTGAAGAGGCGACTCCGGGATGCTGGCCTTCAGGGCAGAGTGGCAAAGAAAAAGCCATATCTGAGACTGGCTAATAAAAGGAAAATATTAATATGGGCAAAAGCACACAGACATTGGACAGAGGAAGATTGGAAAAAAGTGTTATGGACAGACGAATCGAAGTTTGAGGTGTTTGGACCACACAAAAGAACATTTGTGAGACGCAGAACAACTGAAAAGATGCTGGAAGAGTGCCTGACGCCATCTGTCAAGCATGGTGGAGGTAATGTGATGGTCTAGGGTTGCTTTGGTGCTGGTAAAGTGGGAGATTTGTACAAGGTAAAAGGGATTTTGAATAAGGAAGGCTATCCCTCCATTTTGCAACGCCATGCCATACCCTGTGGACAGCGCTTGATTGGAGCCAATTTCATCCTACAACAGGACAATGACCCAAAGCACACCTCCAAATGATGCAAGAACTATTTAGGGAAGAAGCAGGCAGCTGGTATTCTATCTGTAATGGAGTGGCCAGCGCAGTCACCAGATCTCAACCCCATAGAGCTGTTGTGGGAGCAGCTTGACCGTATGGTACGCAAGAAGTGCCCATCAAGCCAATCCAACTTGTGGGAGGGGCTTCTGGAAGCATGGGGTGAAATTTCTCCCGATTACCTCAGCAAATTAACAGCTAGAATGCCAAAGGTCTGCAATGCTGTAATTGCTGCAAATGGAGCATTCTTTGACGAAAGCAAAGTTTGAAGGAGAAAATTATTATTTCAAATAAAAATAATTATTTCTAACCTTGTCAATGTCTTGACTATATTTTCTAGTCATTTTGCAACTCATTTGATAAATATAAGTTTGAGTTTTCATGGAAAACACAAAATTGTCTGGGTGACCCCAAACTTTTGAACGGTAGTGTATACACATTATAAATAAATGTGCAGTGTTAATATATATATACACACACACAGTATGTGTCTATATGCATGCAGTGTGTGTGTGTGTATATATATATATATATATATATATACATATATATATATACACACAGTCGAGTCACATTATTATGACCACCAGTTAATATCCAGAGTGAACAAGACGATCGCGGTGGTCCCACAGATGCTCAATTGGGTTCAATTCTGGCGAATTAGGGGGCCAGGGAAGTACTTGGAAGTCTTGGTCGTGCTCTTCCAACCACGGTCAGATATTTGCTGGAAGATTCCATCTGCCCCAGGGAAGACAAGCAGCATGTATGGATGGATGTGATCTGCAACGATGGATTCATACCCAAAATGCCTTCCACATGGATGAGTGGGCCTAAAAAATGCCATGAAAAAATTCCCCAGACCATAACGCTGCCGCCACCAGCTTGTGTTCTTCCAGCAATGGTTGCAGTGTGTTTGTTCTCTGATGTTTCTTGTCTGACACGCCAACGTCCATCAATGAAGCAGAAAACATGACTCATCGGAGAAGGCAACCCTTTGCCAACCATCGGTGGACCAATTCCAATACTGCCGTGCAAATTGAAGCCTTTTTTTCTGTTGCACCTTTGTTAGCATAGGAGCAGTGACCATCTGTCTGCTTCAGAGCCCCATAGGTAGTAGGGTTCATTGAACTGTTTTAGACAGTTACGGTGAGATGCTCCACTGCAGCGGGTGGCTTGGCCCTCGCGCACCTTCGTAGCTGACGTTCACCTCTCACATCAATGGCACGTGGTGGCAGTTTCCACGTCTGTTGTTCCCAACGGTGCCATGTGTCCACTCACGATACAATTTCACCACAGCAGCAAGTGAACAGTTCACAAACTGCGCAGTTTGATAAATACTGCCACCCTGGCCCGAAATCCAATAATCATCCCTTATTGCAACTCTGATAAATCGTCCCTTTTACCCAAGGCAACAATGAGTGATATGTGTTCAGACCGCCTATCGCACACCTTATATACCCACGATGCCAGCCCACCACACATCACTTCCTTCATGGGCTACGCGCTGCGGACGGTGAAAATAGGAGGTGGTCATAATAATGTGACTCGACTGTGTATGTATATATGCGCATGTGGGCAGTGTGCATATATGTGCATGTCTGCAGGAGGTGTATATAAATGCATGTGTATAATGTGTGCAGTTTGTATATATCCTGAACTACAACTCTGTGTGAACAGGGCCTAACAAAGAACACATTACTCACCTGTTAAATACCCTGCCGTTCCAGCACCTTATTCTCTTTCAGCGATGATGCCATTGAGTCATGGGCTGGTATGGCACGTCATCATTGCTGGCATGTCAGGAAACACTGGGAGGGGACCACAGAGGCATTGGCGCTGGAGCAGCAGGTGATTTGACAGGTGAATAACGGGTTTTTAATTTATTCTGTAGGTAGTGGTTCTTTTTTTTTTTTTTACTCTTGGACAAACCTTTTAAGGTACTTCTAAATGTAATAGTATTTTTCCATTCGCTCACCGTTAACCTCTAGAGGCCTAAAAAAGTACCACTAAAATGCCATGTGTGAGTCCGGCCTAAATACTTTAGGAGTACCAAAGGACAAATGCAGCTCAACTGATATGGGATGTATTCAGACTCGGTGCAAAGGGCAGCATCAGCTGTAAATAAAGCCCTGATAACTGTAGCAAAACATCACAATCACATGAATCCTTACGGTTTGTACTGCCCTGACATCTGCTGGCAGCTAAGGGGTAATACATATTTATAAAGACTACATTTCATTTTGATGTTCAATTGATTTTGAATTTGGTCATTCAAAATAACTCTCATAACCAGTGTCTGAAATACATACGTAACCCATTATGTTCCAGTAATAACGTGAATTTAGGTTGTGTGCGACATTGCATTGTAATACCAGAAAAACAATGGAATCACACTATATAGGATCTCTAAACCTTACAATATGAAGTGCTTGTATAGTGAAATGCTTTACATTTCTGTGCAATTAGCAACCCTTACTTATAGCGCCAGTCTACTCCTAATATGCAGAAGCCTATAGCCTCCCCAGTCCCCAGGCACAGGGACTAGTTGCGGTTGGAACCTTTATGGGTCAGTTCACACATTCAGGATTTGATGCGGATAAAATCTGCATCAAAATCGCATGTTAATCCGTATTTAGAAAACCACAAGTGCGTATTTCTTATGGTGCGGATTTCATATCAAATTTTAACATCTAATTGATTTCTATGATCTGCAATTAATACGCATTGAATCCGGCGGGGAATGGATAGGATGCAGATTTATCATTTCTATCCGCATCTATAAATCCGCAATGTAAAAATACGCTGCATGTGCTTTGGTATTGTAAAAACCCATCTGCTTCAATTGTACAGTAAAATAATGCGGATGTGCTCTGCGTATTCCGCAACGTAAATCTGCATCAAATCCTGAATGTGTGAACTGGCCCTATTACATCTATTGCTGCAAATATGTCTTTAATGGGGTATTCCCATCTTAGAAATGTATGGCATATCCACAGGATATGCCAGTAATGTCGGATAAATGTGGGTCCCATCTGCACATGCCTACAACACAATCACTACACACGTCATACAATGTGTATACATGGTAGCCAATATAGTAAGCTACAGGTTGCAATATAGAATGCTTCACCTGTAACTGGCACTCCGTTTGATTGAAAATGCAGCATTAAAAAGATCACATTCTGTGAAATTATGGCAACTCTCACATATAAAGTACAATGTTATATTAAACTTTCACAGGTTCAGTTTTTACACTGGATGAATGAGCCTTGTAGCCTGATATGTACAGTATGGTAATAATACCGAGCTGCACTTTTCATGTCCAGCACTCCTCAATCCCAGGAGCGGGCACAGACAGCAGTGGGTCCCTGTGCAAAAACAGCATATGGGCTCCATGCCCCCCAATAGCGGAGCATAGAGCCAAAACCACAAGTAATTGTGAGCTATGAAATTCATCATCTCTTACATGGAATCAAATAGACAGTTGGAAGCTCCCAGCTGTCTTTTTAGGTGGCAGTGGGCCCCCTCACCTACTGGCACCCTGTGCAACTGCACAGGTTGCACATATAGTATGTCCGCCTCTGCACTAGCTCTCACCTCCAGCTCCTTGGCCTTGTTTTTCGCATCTTCAAGCTTCTTCTTCTTACTCTCCGGCATTAAATCGTCGAGCCAGCTCAGCTCCCGGTTAGTGAAACACAAATCCATCACTTTGCGGACAAACACCAGAGCTAGGACCTGTCACAGGCAAATAGTCACAAGCATTACCATACAAAGGTGTGTAAAGCAGGAATTAAGTAACTTCCCAGAATTATATACATAATATTTTATTGGCTCACAGGGTGTCTGATGTACATTGCACAAGTCATTATAATTACTTATTACACAATCCCAGAGCATTCACACCCAATACTCATTCATCAGATCAGCGTCCTCCATCAATATGTGATTGTTTGTTTTCAACTTGAGTTTTATGTGAACCCTTGTAATTTAATACTACCACAGATTGTCATTCAACTATTTGGGACTACATCCTTTGTTCATGGAGATAACCCTCGAAGTGACGTTTACCTGCAGTTTGCACAGATATCACAATGTATTTCTGAAAATGAACATAATGCAAGTAAAACTTTCCACATAGGAGACACTGACAACTTTGTGCTGATGCTTCTCTTTCTAGAAAAATTATAGGGTATATTTTTATGTAATGCATTTGCTAGGCAGTGCTTGACTATGTTTGATCCATGACTTACCAACAGATGCCTCAGACAGGGGGCATTTATGTAATGATGTGCCCCCAGCACTACCAACCATGACATTTCCCAGTGCAAGATGGCCATTGTTCCTAGATGGATAATGGGAAAGTAGTTTTATCCATCCACCAGGGCTTTCTACATAATAAAAGGCTATAGATCAGCTGATCAGTGGATCCTCTAATGTATATTGGGATTTGGGACATCCAAATTTTGCCATTGGGGGACGAAAGTTTGGGCATGTTGGATTTTAACCCATCTGATCCTTTGTCCTCCTATTGAAATAACATACATGTATACTTTTAGGGGGGTCCGTAAATATAACTGTTGGCTGTTGGCAGTAGATCATTGGACTTTTGATACATAATTAATACCATTTGTATTATAATTAATACCATTGTCTAGACTGGATATAATTGTATTTACTTCTCAGCTGAGAGCAGGACTAGGAATGAATAGTTTGCTGCCTCTCAATGTAAACAGAAGTGTGATCATTCACTGACAGCAAACAAATGTCTTGAAAATGGGGAGGAACTGAAACACAAAGTACGATAGAACGTTTTATAACTTTTAATTTATACAGTGATCAAGTATTATCCACATCCAGGGCCGGCTCCAGGTTTATGTGGGCACTTGGGTGACGAAGACTTAGTGGGTCACTTTGTGGGGGAACTCATGGCAGAAGTAAAATTGCAGAAAAAAATCACTTTGTTCCCCCATATAGCAGTTAAGGCCTGTTTATGCCCCCATATAGAAGTTAGGCCCCCAATTTGTACCACCATAAATTTTGTGCCGTCTGTAGATCGTGCCACACAGACGCTCCTCCCAGGTAGTGCCACACAGACGCTCCTCCCAGGTAGTGCCACACAGACGCTCCTCCCAGGTAGTGCCACACAGACGCTCCTCCCAGGTAGTGCCACACAGACGCTCCTCCCAGGTAGTGCCACACAGACGCTCCTCCCAGGTAGTGCCACACAGACGCTACTCCCAGGTAGTGCCACACAGACGCTACTCCCAGGTAGTGCCACACAGACGCTCCTCCCAGGTAGTGCCACACAGACTCCTCTCCCAGGTAGTGCCACACAGACTCCCTCCCAGGTAGTGCCACACAGGCCCCCCTCCCTGGTAATGTCATGCAGCCCCATCCTTGGTAGTGCCACGCAGCCCCCCTCCTTGGCAGTGCCACGCAGTCCCCATCTTTGACAGTGCCACATGGCCCCCATCCTTGGCAGTGCCACACAGCCCCCCTCCTTGGTAGTGCCACACAGACCCCCTCCCAGGTAGTGCCACACAGGCCCACCTCCCTGGTAATGTCATGCAGCTCCCTCCTTGGTAGTGCCATGCAGCCCCCCTCCTTGGCAGTGCCACGCAGTCCCCATCTTTGACAGTGCCACATGGCCCCCATCCTTGGCAGTGCCACACAGCCCCCCTCCTTGGTAGTGCCACACAGACCCACTCCCAGGTAGTGCCACACAGGCCCACCTCCCTGGTAATGTCATGCAGCTCCCTCCTTGGTAGTGCCATGCAGCCCCCCTCCTTGGCAGTGCCACACAGCCCCCCTCCTTGGCAGTGCCACACAGCCCCCTCCCTGGAAGTTCCACACAGCCCTCACTCCTTGGTAGTGCCACATGGCCCCCATCCTTGGCAGTGCCACACGGCCCCCTTCCTTGGTAGTGCCACACAGCCCCCCTCCTTGGCAGTGCCACACAGCCCCCCTCCTTGGCAGTGCCACACGGCCCCCATCCTTGGTAGTGCCACATGGCCCCTCCCTGGTAGTCCCACACGGCCCCCACTCCTTGGTAGTGCCACACAGCCCCCCTCCCTGGTAGTGCCACACAGCCCCCCTAGGGGCCCTGGTTGTGCCACACAGCCCCCCCCCCTTGTAGGTAGCTCCTTTGAGGCTCCCTCTAGGAGTAGAATCCCCAACCAGAGCATTGCGGACGCTCTGGCCGGGGTTCCACTTCAGGAGGAGCCCCTGACATCACTGTCCATATATGGACAGTGATGTCAGGGTCAACTCCAGGGCCATAGTCCCGGGCAGAGCGCGAATAGCACTCTGCCTGGGACTCTTGCTCTGCTCCTGACATAGTTACATAGTTAGTACGGTTGAAAAAAGAAACATGTCCATCAAGTTCAACCAAGGAATGGGAAAGAGAAGGGAAAGGGAAGGGAAAAATTTCTACACATAGGAGCTAATATTTTTTGGTTCTAGGAAATTATCTAAGCCTTTTTTAAAGCCATCTACTGTAGCTACTGTGACCAGCTCCTGCGGTAGACTATTCCATAGATTCACAGTTCTCACAGTAAAGAAGGCTTGTCGCCCCTGCAGATTGAACATTTTTTTCCCCAGACAGAGGGAGTGCCCCTTTGTTTTTTGAGGGCATTTTACATGGAACAGGATTTCATCATATTTTTTGTATGTGCCATTCATATATTTATAGAAGTTAATCATGTCCCCCACTTAGTCATCTCTTTGCAAGGGTAAATAGGTTTAATTTTTTTAATCTTTCCTCATAACGTAGATTCTCCATGCCCCTTATTAGCTTCGTTGCTCTTCTTTGTATTTTTTCCAACTCCAGGGCATCCTTTCTATGAACTGGAGCCCAGAACTGAACTGCATATTCTAGATGAGGCCTCACTAATGCTTTGTAAAGTGGTAATATTATATCCCTGTCCCACGAGTCCACGCCTCTTTTAATACACAACAATATCTTGCTAGCCTTTGAAGCAGCTGATTGACATTGCATGCTGTTATTTAGTTTATGATCTACAAGTACACCCAGATCCTTCTCAACAAGTGACTCCCCCAGTGTAGCTTCCCCTAGGACAAATGATGCATGCAGGTTGTTGGTACCCAAATGCATAACTTTACATTTATCTACATTAAACTTAATTTGCCAAGTGGATGCCCAAATACTTAGTGTGTTCAAATCAGCTTGCAATTTACAAACATCTTCCATAGACTTAACAATACTACATATCTTGGTGTCATCTGCAAAAATAGAAATAGAGCTATTAATCCCATCCTCTATATCATTAATAAACAAGTACACCACTTATAACCGGTGACCAATCAGAGTAGGAATCATTGACCCCAACTCTCTGGATACGGTCCTTGAGCCAATTCTCAATCCAATTACAAACTATACTTTCTAAACCTATAGTCCTTAACTTACCCATTAGACGTCTATGTGGGGCAGTGTCAAATGCCTCTTTGAAAAATCCAAATAAATCACCGTCTATATATGGATAGTGATGTCCAGAGAAGTGCTGAAGTCCCAGGCAGAACGCTAGTAAAGGCTCTGCTCCGGTACTCCGGCTCTGGGGATGCTCCGGACATCACTGCCCAGAGCCAAAGTCCCGGGCAGAGCGCTACTAGCACTCGGCCTGGGAGTCTGTAGCATGGTAAATGGGAGAGTATGGAGCTACCTCCCTGCTCTGCCATAGCGTTCAATAGTATCCACATCCTAAGGACGCAGAAACTATTGAATGTGGCTTCGCTACCACTGAAGCAGCCATAGCGGCTGCTAGCGGAGCCACTGGACATGGGAGGAGCCGTGACGGCGGGCGGCACGGGCACTCTCATGCCGCGGTCCCCGTAGCAACCGCTATGGCTGCTACAGCGGTATTTACTCCGCCTCCTAGACAGGGGCTCCCTCTAGAAGTAGAATCCCTCGACAACACTCTGGCCAGGGATTCCACTCATGGAGGGGCCATGACGGGAGCGTCAGCACCCGGAGGGTACGGACGCCGGCCCTGTCTACATATTTACAATTTGCACAGCAACAAACCCCACTTCAGGCATTTAAAATGACAAAGTATTTGCAAGCAGAATAGTTCCCCATCCTTTCAGAATATCAATAAATATATTTTACCATCATAGGGAACACAATTGCAGCTGGAGAAGCCTTAATAACCCAAAGTAGGACCAGACAAGTGAGCTGGATTATAGTGAAAAGATGGACTTTGCGCAGAGGAACATGTCGCAGGTAGATAAAGTCAGGTTGGTGTTTGGCCGGCATTGCGAACAGAAGGAGACGGTCGAAGAACTGAAAATACAAAGCAGAAAAATCAAACACTAACCATTCTCAAGAGAAAGAATCAGCTGCTATTGATGTTTTTTTTATCAGAGAACAACCTAAAAGGTGTAGTATGAAACCGCGCCACTCGTAGGTGGTGTCTGGTGTAACAGCTAAGCCTCATTTCCTCGAATGGTGCTGAGCTGCAAAACGAAGCCAAGCCCATGGGCAGGGGCGTAGCTAGGGAGGGGGCAGGTGGGGCATGTGCCCGGGCGCAACTTAGAAGGGGGCGCAACGTCCATGACGGCGGCCTGCTGCCTCTCTGAGGGGTCGGTGGCGCCACTGAAACCAGCCGCCACCCCCTTCTGCACTATAATTGTACCTGCGTCTATAGGACACAGGTACAATTAGAAGCAATGAATGGCCAGGTACGTTCCATGCCCGGCCATTCAGCGCCTTTCTACGAGTGAAGCGCCGCAATACTTTGCGCCGCTTGCGTCGTTGAAAGGTGCTAATTGTCAGGGAAAGTCATTCTGCCCTGCCAATCAGTGCCTTTCATAGACACAAGCGGCGTGATCGCGTCATTGCGCTGCTTGCGTCGTTCAACCCCAGGAGACCTACGCAGAAGAGAGCAGATCTCCATTGCCACCGGACGGCGCGCGAATAGGATTAAAGGGAGTTTGTATTTTATCCTAATAAAAAAAGTGTGTGCCATTATCTACAGGGGGTGGCTTTATCTACGGGGAGGAGGCTCTATCTACAGGGGGGCTATATGTGGAGCACTATATACAGGGGTGGGCTATCTGTGGAGCACTATATACAGGGGTGGGCTATATGTGGATCATTATATACAGGGGTGGGCTATATGTGGATCACTATATACAGGGGTGGGCTATATGTGGATCACTATATACAGGGGTGGGCTATATCTACAGGGGGGCTATATACAGGGGTGGGCTATATATGGAGCACTATAGTGGGAGCTATATGTGGGACACTATACAGGGGTGGGCTATATGGGGGGCACTATCTACAGGGGGCTCTATAGCAGGCACTGTCTACAGGGGGCACGGTGTGTGTGTTTGACACAGTGTATGGTGCTATTATAATTAGAGGTGCAGTGTATGGCGCTATTATATTTAGGGGCGTAGTGTGTGGTATAATGAGAACTTTATCTTTGTTTATAGGTGTTTGAAAAGTGAGAAGCTGAAGACATGAGTGGCAAACTGCAGAAACGGGCTGTGACCGGGAGAAGTCATCATAGAGGTATGGACCGGATGGAGAAAAAGAACTAGAATCTGAGATGTCACCGGTGAGTCACTTAATGTAAATGTTTATTCTGCGTCTAATCAGTACTGTAGCCATTGTATGATCTGCAGCGAGATGATGGGTGGTATGATTATGATATGATTTTTTTTTTTGTGAAACAGCAACTCCCAACATATCCTTACCATTGTTCGGGCCATGCTGGGAGCTGGAAACAAATTTAGTGCAAACCTAAACGACAGGGGTTGCACTAAATTGAACTGTATTTGTGCTGATGTTTTATATATGTACTGAGCTTGGTTCTGGGGCTGTATTTATGTACTGAGCTTGGTTCCATTTCAGAATAATAGCACTTACAAATGACCAGGGCAAATCTAACAGATCAGCAATTTACTAACTGACCTGTGGGAAAATTGGCATCCTATGAGAGTGCAACATTTAAAGTCACCGAGTTCTTCAGTACAACTTTTTTCCAGTTCTCTCAATGCATTTAGCAATGCAATTTTTTTTGGTCTGGATATCATGGCTACTTCCACGGACATGTATTTAACTATCAATATAATAGCTCCTCTTGTCTACACTGGATATACCTCTAACCTGTATTACATGTATGCTGTTTAGTAAGAATGCTCATTTTATTCGTATATAAAAAAGTAATAAAAGAACCACAATTACAAAAGAGACTGATGCATGTCTGTGGACGTAGTCATGGCAACCAGAATGAACACACCCATGGATACATAGTGTAATCATCACATAACCATGGATAGATTTTTCTATAGTGGAAGTAAAAAATGAAGCTTCCTACTGAATGACATCAGGCAAAGATCTAGAATACCACAAGGAATTTATAACTTTTCATTATACAAAGATAAAACGTTTATTTGCTGAAACCAGACAACCCCTTTAAGAGCCCATGAACCCACAGAAATAAGCTGTCCTGTACTCGGCACTGGTTGTCCTGGCAGCTCTGGAAGTACGGAGCTGCTGCTACAAATAGGTAGAATATAATGTATCTCACCGGAGACTTCACTTGAGCACCTGGGAACATTTAGCTGCAAGAGAGGAATAATAGTCTGCCAATCTTCCTGAGCTGTGAGAGACATAATCTGCCTTCCCTCCAATAAAGACAGAGTCTGCTGCCTCCTGAGCTCCTGTGAACTGACGTTCTGCATACTTCACTATAATGTATGTATGCTGGCATGCAGCCTGGCAGGATACAGCAGGATAAGGCACATTAAAGAGAGTTGGCAGAAATGCCAGCTGGGTTAACTATAAAAATGGATACCTCCATAAAGAGATTCAGTGTACCCTCTGCTGACCTCCGCTTTTTCATGAAGCTCTGTTCAAATGACTTCGTTATCTGTATTAGTGTGGTCCTTGCCTATTTAAAAGACTGTGATGCCCATCCTGACGCATTAAAAACAATAATCTTCCATATAATACTTGCATTAAATTAAATTCTTTAGATGACTTATTTGCCATTAACCCTTTCAAGTCAATCTTTGTATTGTGAGCATTGTGTCATAGATGAAAATATCCAAGCAGCCCTGGAAGGGTTCGCAACGTATCTAATCGTCTCTTATGACAATGTCTACTTCTTAGATTCCAAAAGTTCCTGGGACTGTGGATACTTCCATACAAAAAAATAATACTACAAGTTACTGTAATGTAACGTACTGGTATGTATGAATATTGATGTCACACAAATTTTCTGCCATTATATTTGTATTTAGAAATAGCTACTTAAAAAGCTTATTTTTGCTAGTTATAAACAAGGTATACCTACCTGAATGCCTCTTAATGAGGAGGCCCCCATATAGAGAAATACTCCATAGAGTACTGGCATTGGTATAAACTGAAAAAAAGTAGAGATATTATTTAAATATTATGAAAATTATTAATCTTCAATGTTTTTAATATACATTCAAACAAAGAAAACATACACACGTGCTAGATTATTAGATATTTTCAATTGGCAAATATTTCCAAAGTAAGAGAGACGCTGAATACAGGTCTTTTTCCACGCCATTCAGAGAAAACACTCTGGATTAGAGGACATCAGCTGATCGTCCGGCTGTTGGGACGCTGGCAGTCAGCTGATATCGTCGGGGTAGTTTTATCCAGCCACTCATTTCTCTGCAGTGCCCGGGTATTACAAATAATTGGACAGTTGTGTAATACAAGACCGGGCCAAGCCCCCCAAAGCAGGAGCGTTTTTCAATAGAAGGGAGTCCCGAGCGGGAAATCCCCTCTATGACGTCTATATATGCTAAGGCCTTGTTCACACAGTGCCAATTTGATGCAGATTTTACATACATTTAAGCCAAAACCAGAATTGGATCCAGGAGCAGACCTATAAGGCGACCGTAAGGGTTATTTACGGTCCACAAATACAGATCCGACGGCTACGAATACACATCCATAGCTGTCCGCAATTGTGGAAGTACCCATAGACTTCTGTGGACAAGAACAGGACCTTTCTACGGCATGGACACACATCCGTAAATATATGGAAAGGAGTCTGTGGCCAATAGAAATGAATGGGTCTGCAATTTCTTCCGGAATTACGGATAAAAACTACTGTCGTGTGATGGGGCCTAAGCACCTCCTTTATATATTTTTCTTCTATTTAGGTTCCGTTCCTGGTCTTGGCTTAAAAATGTACGCAAAATCTGCATGATGTAAACAGGGCCTAGTAGGTCATATTGACAAGTCTTCATGGGACAACCTCTTTAACTATTAGCTATTATCATTACTTTTTAGGCTTCTGCTATTAGAATACAATTAGAATAATTAATTTTCAAGTAAACTGTTCACCTAAAAAATAATGACATGTCACTAATTCTATCAAGCCAGTGATATTTGCGCATGGTAACCTTGTAATATCTAGTACTACACAAAGCATGCATACTCGATAATGATAGTCTAGCAGTACAAACACGTCTTTGTTTCAGGTTAAGTAGGTCAGTGAGATTAAGGGAGCAGCCCAAAAAACAAAACAACCACCTTATGTTAATTGTTTGACTTTAAATGAAAATTTTTTGATTTGGGCCAATGCACAGCACACGGACGTGATTCAGGCTCGTGTGAATGGGGCCGAAGGTTACATATACACTACAAGCAGACATTGTCCTATTCAGTTACATACCTTCAACACAGTGGTCATAAATACAGAGCAACCCATAAGCACAAAGATCATCAAGCCGGTCACTCTCTGTTCCCGGATACCAAGAAATTTGGGCTGTTCTCCTGGAGCCGAGCATTCAGATTCCAACTTAAGACTGTTGACATGGGTAATGGAGAGGACAGTAGCAGCTACAAACCATGGTAATCCCATGATAGAGCAGATTCCCAGCATCAGCCCCACCACCAGCAGATCCAGGTGGTAGCCACATCCTTTCTGTTCGTAATATGGAAATATAAAATTATTCTCCTTAGTAATGCAATGCATGATATAGTATATCAATGTTTCTTACCATTCAATTCCCATTAGACAACAATTTGCAAAGTAATGTTGAGGTCTCCAGTAAAAAAAAAAAAAAAAAAAAAAAAAAAAAAAAAACTTATTAAAGGGGTTGTTTGAGTCAAGCCACTTACCCTGAAACAGCCATTGACCACATACCTGCAGTGTGAACAGACATTATATCTGCTTGTTTTAAAGAGGCTCTGTCACCACATTATAAGTGCCCTATCTCCTACATAAGGAGATCGGCGCTATAATGTAGGTGACAGCAATGCTTTTTATTTAAAAAAAACGATCTGTTTTCAACACTTTATTAGCGATTTTAGATTTATGCTAATGAGTTGCTTAATGCCCAAGTGGGCGTGTTTTTACTTTAGACCAATTGGGCGTTTTACAGAGGAGTGTATGACGCTGACCAATCAGTGACCAATCAGCGTCATGCACTCCTCTCCATTCATTTACACAGCGCATAGGGATCCTTTTGGATCCTTATGTGCTGTCTTATACTAACACATTAACAATACTGAAGTGTTTAGACCGGGAATAGACATTCCACGGGATGTCTATTCACAATCCCTGCACTTCGTTACTGTTTCTATGGCAGTTACAGTAGAGCAAAGCGTAATCTCGTTGTAACCTGTCATCTGCAGCGTAATCTCACGAGATTACGCTTTGCTCTGCTGTAACTACTACAGAAACAGTAACGAAGTGCAGAGATTGTGAATAGGCATCCCGTGGAATGTCTATTCACTGTCTAAACACTTCAGTATCGTTAATGTGTTAGTAGAAGACAGCACATAAGGATCTAAAAGGATTCCTATGTGCTGACTAAATGAATGGAGAGGAGTGCATGATGCTGATTGGTCAGCGTCATACACTCCTCTGTACAACGGCCACTTGGTCTAAAGTAAAAACACGCCCACTTGGGCATTAAGCAACTCATTAGCATAAATCTAAAATCGCTAATAAAGTGGTTAAAACAGATCGTTTTATTAAATAAAAAGCATTACTGTCACCTACATTATAGCGCCGATCTCCTTATGTAGGAGATAGGGCACTTATAATGTGGTGACAGAGTCTCTTTAAGTCTAAAATTGTTGAAGAGAATGTATTCTATAAATGTTACTTATGCTTCTCACTAATGCAGACATGCTTCGAACAAGCAGATAAATCAACTGCCATAGGAAAACCCAATGTCCACAGTGTGGATGAGCAATGTGGCCGCCTAAAACATCCACCAAATTGTTTGGGGGTCATTTTGGACAGCTCAAGAAATCATGGGATGTGTCTACTGGCCACAGTTTGTAAGCATATTTAGAACAACAAATACATTTTTACAGGGGCTTTAAACTGGGAAAGAAAAAACCGCCGAAGTATATTGGTAAGGCGGTAATCTCATTTGTCTGCACTTTAATTCTATATTTCTTAAAACCTGGACATCTCCTTTATTAAATAATATATACAAAACAGTTAACTGTATAGTAAGCAACAAAGTAGGACCTCGTGTATTCAGCAGAGCTGAGCGCACAGGGGCTGTATGAAATCCATGCGGCTTAATGCTACAGAGCCATAGAAACTCCATGTGCCGCCATAAGTTGTTTTCAGCGGTACTGTATTACGGAGGTATTTCTCCCTAGACGCAATGCTTGTAGGGGAAAATAGTTCTCTATACGGAAACTGTCAAAAAATAAAACGTTGGTATGAATTTGGTGGCATACAGAGGTACAGTTCATGCTCGTGAGCTATGGAAATTGCTTGTGAGAAAATAATACCAAACCAAAGAGACATGCGTGTATCCCCAGAGATCACCAATTGTATTTGGAAGCATCATCCAACAAGTATAAAATCACTCATTACCATTCATTACCTTCAGTTTATGCTCCTTCCTGTTGATAATAACAGCGGTAATCTGTTGGTCCATAAATATCAAGATGGTACACAAGAGGGCAGGAATTACTGTAGGAAACACTGTCCACCAGGGGTTTGTTCCAATTGGGTTTACAAACCAACCTCTGTCATCTCTGGTTGGCTTTAATAAAAATAAAATAACAGTATAAAACATCAATATGTGTTTATAATAATATTTTTTTAAAAAAAAGCATAAAACATCAATGTGTGTTTATGTTATTACAAAAAAAAGTAATTTAGCAATATACATTGTTTTTAATTGTTATACACCACTATGCTACCTAATATAAGAAATATAACAATGTATATTATTAGTGGAAAATCCAGGAAAGTGAACGGATTTATAGTTATTACTTATATACTTTATAGGAAGTTGCAGTAAATTGTTATAGTCTGGCTTGGCCTTGTCGGAGATTAGAAAAAAAATGGTCAACTTTTTTCAAAGAATAGAGCCACTCTTGTCTATGGTTTATGACTTGTATTGCAGCTTAACACATTCAAGTGCATGGGGCTAAGTCGCAATACGGAATACAGCTCAAACACGAACAAACAAAAAAACCAACAACCGTAAACCCTTTTTTCTAATCTCATACAACTGCTTTAAATAATACATCAAAATACATAAATAAGCCTAAGAAGGAGGTTAACAACACGGGTCTGGAAGTAAGGCTGGGTTCAGAAAACAAAATGAAAAAAATAGAAAAAGGAACGCAACAAACTATGCAGTATTTTTTTTTTTCACGGGACAAGTTAACATGGAAAGTTTTTTTGTCCTGTTAATAAAAAAAAAAACTGCATTCCAATGTAACCATGTCAAGCATATGCCAAAGGGATACCCTTATCGCATATAAAACCTCCCTTTCTCTGACAGATAGCCACGACATGATGTAAGTACAACCTAATATCACCTTCCAACATGCCACCAACAAATCTAGGTTAGGCCTTATTCACACGAACGTGATCGTTTTGCGCGCGCAAAAAACGCTGCGTTTTTTGCGCGTTGCAGTTCTGTGTGTCATCAGTATGTGCTGCGTGGCTGCGTGATTTTCACGCATATGCCATGCTTATGACACGAGGTTTTGACGTTTAGAAAAAGAAATTAAGGAAGTGCTTTTATTTTTTCCATAATTTCTTTATCTGTTGCGCGAATCACACGCGTGACACGGAAGTGCTTCCGTGTGCCGTGCGCAATTTTCACGCACCCATTGACTTCAATGGGTGCGTGATGCGCGAAAAACGGCCAAGTATAGGACATGTCGCGAGTTTTACGCGGCGGACACGTGCTGCGTGAAAATCACGGACTGTCTGAACGGCCCCATTCACTAACATAGGTCCGTGCGAGGCGCGTGATTTTAACGCTCGTACCACGGACGTAATACACGTTCGTGTGAATAAGGCCTTAGGCGGAATTCACACGACAGGGTTTCCCGGCCGGGTGCCGGCCGTTCATAAATCAGCCGGCACCCGGCTGCATTAGGAACAATAGACCCCTAATGGGGCTATTCACACAACCGATTTTTTGATGGGCAGGGAAAACCGGGCGTCAAAAAATGGGACATGCCCTAGTCTATGGGGCCGGGTAATACACGGCCATCACCGGAATGTGTCCCGAGTGATGGCCGGGTCTACCGTCGCTCGCGCACTCTCTCTCCTCCTCCTCAGAGAGCAGAGTGCATGTGAGGAGGAGGAGGGTCTTTTTATGCTCCCTGTAGGAGTCACAATCCCCAATCCCCGGCCGGGGATTGGGGATTCCGCTACAGGAGAAGTGCGTGACTACACTGTGCATATATGGACACAGCGAAGTCACTCACTTCTGCAGCGGAATCCCCGACTCTATGGCCGGGGATTCCGCTACAGGAGAAGTGAGTGACTACACTGTCCATATATGGACACAGTGACGTCACTCACTTCTGAAGCGGAATTTCCAACCTGTGGCAGGGAATTCCTCTCCAGGAGAAGTCAGTGACTACACTGTCCATATATGGACATTGAAGTCAGTGACTTCTCCTGGAATGTGGGGGGGGGGAATGGGTGCAACCTACAGGGGGCTGTGTGGCATCACCTACAGGGGACTTGGTGGCAACCCCTACAGGGGGCTGGGTGGCATCACCTACAGGGGGCTGGGTGGCATCACCTACAGGGGGCAGGGTGGCATTACCAACAGGGAGCTGGGTGGCATTACCTACAAGGGGCAGGGTGGCATTACCTACAAGGGGCAGGGTGGCATTACCAACAGGGAGCTGGGTGGCATTACCAACAGGGAGCTGGGTGGCATTACCTACAGGGGGCAGGGTGGCATTACCTACAAGGGGCAGGGTGGCATTACCTACAAGGGGCAGGGTGGCATTACCTACAAGGGGCAGGGTGGCATTACCTGCAGGGGGCTGGGTGGCATTACCTACAGGGGCAGGGTGGCATTACCTACAGGGGCAGGGTGGCATTACCTACAGGGAGCTGGGTGGCATTACCTACAGGGAGCTGGGTGGCATTACCTACAGGGAGCTGGGTGGCATTACCTACAGGGAGCTGGGTGGCATTACCTACAGGGAGCTGGGTGGCATTACCTACAGGGAGCTGGGTGGCATTACCCACAAGGGGCAGGGTGGCATTACCTACAAGGGGCAGGGTGGCATTACCAACAGGGAACTGGGTGGCATTACCTACAAGGGGCAGGGTGGCATTACCTACAAGGGGCAGGGTGGCATTACCGACAAGGGGCAGGGTGGCATTACCTACAAGGGGCAGGGTGGCATTACCTACAAGGGGCAGGGTGGCATTACCAACAAGGGGCAGGGTGGCATTACCAACAAGGGGCAGGGTGGCATTACCTACAAGGGGCAGGGTGGCATTACCTACAAGGGGCAGGGTGGCATTACCTACAGGGGGCAGGGTGGCATTACCTACAGGGGGCAGGGTGGCATTACCTATAGGGGGCAGGGTGGCATTACCTATAGGGGGCAGGGTGGCATTACCTGCAAGGGGCAGGGTGGCATTACCTACAGGGGCAGGGTGGCATTACCTACAGGGGCAGGGTGGCATTACCTACAGGGGCACGGTGGCATTACCTACAAGGGGCAGGGTGGCATTACCTACAAGGGGCAGGGTGGCATTACCTACAGGGAGCTGGGTGGCATTACCTGCAGGGGGCTGGGTGGCATTACCTACAGGGGTCTGGGTGGCATTACCTACAGGGGGCTGTGTGGCATTATCTACAGACAGCTGTGTGTGGCAGCAAATTTAAATGAAATTCATCCGATTTTAAAACGGACAGGGAAAAAAACGGATGCAAATCGGGTCCAAATCGGCCGGTAAAAACGGCAACACGGCCCGGAACGGAATTGGAACGGATGCAAACCGGATGGGGAAATCTCTAAACTCTAAACAGATGTAGTCTCTGAGCTAGAGAAAGTGAAGCCATTTTGTAAAAAATAATAAATTCATTACACAATTACCTTAAATTCATTTGGAACTTGAAGCTTTGGTGAGGGCACTCCAATTAAATAATCCAATATCACCATGGACAGGATTGTGAGAAACACGGCAAAGTCACTCACCATTGATCGTACCTAAGTACAAAAGTGTCTATTATTCAACGTAAAGAAAAAGTGGTGGTTTCTGTCCAGATACAAATGTAACAGAGCACTCTAGGCACAAAAGAATATGGTAAAACTGTGTGTTGTCTGTGGTGTTATATACAGTAGGGAAAACCTAGTGATTATCACCGTGCACAATGACAGATTCAGCTCTGCTACATACCTCCTGTGTATTTCATATGGAAGAGCATATTAATCATTTATTTGTGCAGTGATTCAGTAAAGGTGAATACAGATAGCCGGACTGTAGACTATGGCGAAGTATAATTCTCAAACACTAGAGAAGTACAACGTAGTTTCCGTATGGAAGGTAAAGGACAACACAAGTTAGATGATCAATAATCATGATGCAGTTTTATATAGTTGTGAAAAATATATATCTTATTGTTCTCTTAATCGAGTCACTTACACACACATGCCGCACAAGTAAGGAGGCGCAATACTCATGCATAAATTATGTGGGTACTTTAAGGAAGTATTATTTAGATGCTGCACATTATTTGGGCAATATATGGTGGTATTAAGTAGGCACCGCATATGACAGTATTGGGGGCTATTTAGTGGGCTTAAATACCAGAAAAACGGTCTGAAAATGTCAATCATGGGTGCTCTAAATAGTTTTCTGCCCAGGGCCCCAATTTCTATTACACCTGCCCTGTCGGTGTATCATACGCATATGGCATGTGCTTGATTTTGACCACTCAAACAGCACTTTAGGAAGGGGGTGTTTTTTCTGTGTTAGGGCCTCTTTTAAATACCCCACTATACAGTAATCTGCCCAGGTGAATTGGAATATTGAAGGTTTAGGCTAGATCTGGACAACTGATGGAAATGTTGCACCGCTGCCTCTGTTGACCAAGATTTTACAGTCTGTTGAAACTTTTGCCAGTCACCCGACTGCGCACATTGAGTTGCACGTTTTGTGTGATTGGTGACAAGCTGGTCTCCTGCCAAGTGCCAGTAAGTGGTAAAGTTGGACATCCAACCATCAAACCGGAAGACTTCTCACTTTACGTTATTCTTCCTAATCTCACTACTTAATCTCTTTTCTTCTTGGACTTTTCTTTGGTAGTTTGTAAATGTAAAACTCCTCTCATATGGTATATCAGAGCATAGTTTCCACACAACTTACCCTGGTAGGAAAGTAGCGACTTGTTTTAAATGTTTTCAACGTGCCGGACAGTGCAAATGTGGTAAAAAACAGGATGCAGGACCAGAAGAGGACATCTGGAGTGTACGGCCCGTGATGTCCGCAGGCAGGTCCCACAAATTCTCCATGCATCATTTTACAATTCTTAAAAATAAAATATATGAGAGCACTCAGACACGCCATCAGCTTCTTATAGGATTGATTTTAGTGGCGGGGGTGAGGGTTCTTATTGATCAAATCAGATTAATATCAACACAACAATACAGTGATAATACATATATTTGTCAATTTCGTTTTATCAATAACATGTTGATGATATGGGTAGAGCAGCCCCCCTTTAAAGAAGCTCGGTCACCAGATTATCAAATCCCTAAACCCCTATCTCCTATTGCATGTGATCGGCGCTGCAATGTAGATAACAGTAACGTTTTTTTTTTTTTTTAAAACGATCATTTTTGGCCAAGTTATGTTTATGCAAATGAGCCTTTCTAATGGACAACTGGGTGTGTTTTCTCTTATTTCCAACTGGGCGTGTATTGTGTGTGTAACATCTGGGCGTGTTTACTTGTTTTACTAGCTGGGCGTTGTGAATAGAAGTGTATGTCAGCATCATATGTCAGCATCATACACTTCTATTCACAACGCCCAGCTAGTAAAACAAGTAAACACGCCCAGATGTTACAAACACAAGACACGCCCAGTTGGAAATAAGCGAAAACACGCCCAGTTGTCCATTAGAAAGGCTCATTTGACCTGGTCTTCTTCCGGCTCTGCTCAGTTTCTGACTTTATTAACTCTCCTCTCCCGCTTTCTGACCACAATCTTCTCTGCTTTACTATCAAATATTCTCTGCCTCCTCAGGTCATCCCTACGTATCAGACATACAGAAATCTACATGCCATTAACACTGTGAAATTCATAGACAGTCTACAGTCCTCATTGTCCCCTATCTCTTCCCTCTCCTGTCCCAATCTGGCTGCCAAACTTTATAACAACACTCTCAAAAATGCATTGGATGAAGCAGCCCCCACTACACTCCGAACCACCCGACAAAGACGACGACAACCCTGGCACACGCCTCAATCCCGCTTTCTTCAGCGGTGCTTGAGATGTGCCGAACGACTGTGGAGAAAATCGCATTTGGATGCAGATTTCCTCCATTACAAATTTATGCTCAAAACTTACAACTCTGCCCTTCACCGCGCCAAACAAGTCTACTTCACTTCTCTCATCTCCACACTATCTAATAATCCAAAACGCCTCTTTGATACTTTTCACTCCCTCCTTAGTCCTAAAGTGCAGACACCAATCACAGATCTCAGTGCTGAAGACCTGGCCAATTATTTTAAAGTTAAAATTGACAACATCCGGCATGATATTCTCTCCCAGTCCCCTAGTAACATCGATCCCCTTCCCCCCCGCACTCCCTCTTCTTCACTCTCAGCATTTGACCCAATAACTGAAGATCCCCTTCCCCCCCACACTCCCTCTTCTTCACTCTCAGCATTTGACCCAATAACTGAAGATCCCCTTCCCCCCCACACTCCCTCTTCTTCACTCTCAGCATTTGACCCAATAACTGAAGAAGAAGTCTCGAGGCTCCTCTCTTCTTCTCGTCCTACTACCTGCCCTAGTGATCCTGTCCCCTCACACCTCCTCCAGTCCCTCTCCCCAGCTGTCACTAGTCACCTCACTAAAATATTTAACCTCTCTCTTTCCTCTGGTATCTTTCCCTCCGCTTTTAAACATGCCATTATAAACCCATTATTGAAAAAACCAACACTTGACCCATCCAGCGCTGCCAACTACCGACCAGTCTCTAATCTGCCCTTCATCTCCAAACTCCTGGAACGCTTGGTCTACTCTCGCCTTATCCGCTATCTCTCTGCTAACTCCATTCTTGACCCCTTACAATCTGGTTTCCGCACTCTACACTCCACAGAAACTGCCCTTACTAAAGTCTCAAATGATCTCTTGGCGGCTAAATCGGACGGTAAATCCTCTCTCCTGATTCTTTTGGATCTCTCTGCAGCCTTTGACACTGTAGACCACAAACTCCTACTTAACCTGCTCCACTCTATTGGCCTCAAGGACGCGGCTCTCTCTTGGTTTTCCTCCTATCTCTCTGACCGCTCATTCAGTGTGTCATTTGCTGGTTCCACTTCTTCTCCTCTTCCCCTTGATATCGGGGTTCCTCAGGGATCAGTCCTAGGTCCACTCCTCTTTTCTCTCTACACAGCTCCTATTGGACAAACCATCAGCAGATTTGGCTTCCAGTACCATCTCTACGCTGATGACACCCAATTATATACCTCTTCCCGTGACATCACCCCTGCTCTAATACAGAACACCAGTGATTGTCTGTCCGCTGTCTCTAACATCATGTCCTCTCTCTATCTGAAACTGAATCTTTCTAAAACTGAGCTCCTTGTGTTCCAACCATCTACTAACCTCCCTAAACCTGATGTCTCTATCTCTGTGTGTGGCACTACCATAACTCCTAAGCAGCACGCCCGCTGTCTCGGGGTTATTTTTGACTCAGATCTTTCCTTTACTCCTCACATACAATCACTTTCACGCTCCTGTCATTTTCACCTAAAAAACATCTCCAGAATCCGCTCTTTTCTTACGGAGGAAACTGCCAAAACTCTCATTGTTGCTCTGATTCACTCTCGTCTTGATTACTGTAACTCATTACTAGTCGGTCTTCCCCTCACTAAACTCTCCCCTCTCCAATCTATCCTCAATGCAGCAGCCAGGCTCATCTTTATGACCAACCGCTACACCAACGCCTCTAATCTGTGCCAGTCACTGCACTGGTTGCCCATCCCCTTCCGAATAAAATTCAAACTTATTACTCTCACCCACAAAGCTCTCCACAGTGCTGCACCTCCTTACATCTCCTCCCTCATCTCTGTCTACCACCCTACTCGGGCTCTACGTTCTGCCAACGACCTTAGATTAAAATCCTCCATAATCCGAACCTCCCACTACCGTCTCCAGGATTTCTCTCGTGCTGCACCCGTCCTCTGGAATGTGCTACCCCAGACAATCAGATTAATTCCCAATATCCACAGTTTTAAACGTGCCCTGAAAACACATCTATTTAGACAGGCCTATAAAATTCCCTAATCTGACTCCTTTTCATGGCCCTCCATTTAGATTAGTCATCAGAATAAGATTCCCTCACACTCCTTCTCTTCATGTCCGTCATACACGGATACTGACGGGTGACCGGCTCATGCAGCTTTATGTTACCACCGCATGTGTATAAAAATGGCCGGACCATTGTACAGAACAAACACTATTACACTTTGTGTCTCCCTTATGTCCTCATAGATTGTAAGCTCTTGCGAGCAGGGTCCTCACTCCCCAGGTTTGAATTGTAAATTAACTTTGTCACTATGTAATGTCCGATATTGTTTTCATGTTCCCTCTACATTGTAAAGTGCTGCGTAATATGTTGGCGCTATATAAATAAAGATTATTATTATTAAAGATTATTATTATCAGTATAGGCCATCAATATCTCATCGGTCAGACTCCCGGGACCCCTGCCGATCAGCTGTTCTAAATAGGCCGCAGTGCTCGTACAAGCGCTGATTCCCCTTAATTTCCCTTACTGCTCACATTGTGAATTGCCGACACGCTTGTAGCCGCGGGTCACAGTATTACAGCCTTCTCCCATTCACTTTAATAACAGAAGGCTGTAACACTGTGAACTGCCGCTATAAGGGCTCGTCCACACACTACGGAATTGCCGCGTTTTTTACGGATGGAATTTCTGATGGAAAATATGCAGCAGAATACAGTAGCAGCATAGTGGATGACATGTAACAAATCTCATCCACATGCTGCGTAAAAATTTAGAGCAGAAATTGACCTGCGGTGCGTATTTTTCGGCCCGCAAGTCAATTCCTGCTGTGGAAGTGGACTGAATTGCTACACTTTTCAGAGGAGGTGTCACCATCTCCTAACATTGTGGAAAACACAGCAAAATACGCACCATTTTCTGCCGTAAAAATCACAGGAAACGTTGCGTTTTTGTTGCAGCGGAATGTCTGCGTTTTTCAACGGAATTGCTGCAGAAATTTTCTGCAGCAATTCCGTTGTGCGTGGAAAAGCCCTAAGTGTGTCAGAGATATACAGTGTGAGTAATGACCGGAATGAAAGTGCAAGTGCTGCAGCCCCTTCAAAACAGCTGATTGGCGGGGGACCCGGGAGTCAGACCCCAACCGATTACATATTGATGGCTTATCCTGAGTATAGGCCATCAATCTTTAGCGACTGGACAACCCCTTTAAGTTTGGGATTATTCATCAAGAACCCTTGCCCCCCATTCCTAATATCACATTCCGAATTTTACAACCATTTTTTTTAATATTGACATCAAGATGAAACCTTGAATTTAAATGGACAGTGATGCCCATGCGCTTCCTTCAGGGTAACTACACTCCGAATGTTCTGGATAGAGATAAAACAATTCACAAGTAAATAAAAGATCTATTGCTTTAATCTCTGCTGCTGTTTAGGGACTATGTTTATCCCAGGCGGCCTTCACTGCTTTTGGGTGATTGCTGTTTTTCGTGCTTTTTTTATCGCCTGATCGCCTAGTGCAGCTGATTTAGGCAAAATAGGGAAACAGTCTTCATGTTTATAAGACCAATTTCAGGGATTTAGATGACGTTTAGGGATGGATTTTCTGTGCTCCTCCGCATCACTGATATAAACAATGCACGTGTATAATCTCCGTCTGCATGATTATGGAAACACGTGTCAGAGAGCCACTATCGCTACAAACTTACTAGTTTACGCTTTAAAAATATAGAAAGGGGGCGGTAAAGAAAGAATGCAGATAGAGGAGATCAACATTTGAGTAGAAAAAAAATGTGACAGATCCAGTCTATCACTTATTGAATCTTGGTCATTGAATCTGTAGAGCAGTGGGAAAGATGCCTCATTGATAGCAACTTGTATGGGGAACAGAGATTTATTACTTCATTTTGCATAAAGTCTCTATGTAGGTGACAGGGCTGCGGAGTCTGAGTCATGATGTTGGTTTAAGTTTTGCGTGGAGTCAGAGTTGGTAATGTACCAACTCCGGCTTCTAAATAAAAATCTAAAATATTATTATAATTATTATTAATATTGCATTCATTTATTAAAGGTATAGATTGTCGTAGATTTACTTTCATGAGAATTTAGGAAAGTTTCAAAACTTTAAATCATATAAATATGTCATGTTATCAATTAAAAAAACAGGGATAACCAGGATATCCTAGTGGCGATAGAAAATCGGTTATCATCTCTCCGTTGTGCTCTCCTTCCCCTTAGACGAAGTATTTTAACGCTTCTGCTTCAAGGCCCTTAGTTAAAGTATCTGAATCTATGGTGCACATGCTCAGTGGTGAAAAGGAGGTATTTCACTATTGGGCGCAGGACCGTTTTAACACTTTGGTGGGCCCAGTGCAAAAGTTTCATGAGTGCCCCCCCTAAACAGACCGTCTTTGTTCCTAGACTGTCCTACACCGTGTTAGCGTTGGACACCCAATGAGCTTACGCTGCGCTTTTCCTTCCCTCCGGGAAAACCCTGTCTATCTGATATCCAGGAATGCTACAGAGTGTTTAGTCGCACCGCAGCAAGCAGCTTCCGCTGAACAGAACTACAGGAGGGAGAACGGCCAGACCAACAAAGAATGGGAGATGGAAGACAGACAAAAAAATGAAGACGAAGGACGCAAGGGCTATTAGGAGACACATACACAGGGGATAACACACAATGCCGCCCACCCCACTGTCTCAGGGTGTCCGCCCTCAAACAGTTAATTGTTTTCGACTGGGTCTGTGTCCAGAGGACTCAAACAAAGTGGAAAATGGTGCTGCTGTCAGGGGGGCCAGCGGCTGTCCAAGCGGCCCTGGCTGGGCATGTCTGCAGTCCTCTCAGAACTGCTAGAGAAAACAGGAAGACCGTACTAGGGCAAATAATACAGAAACTTTTTACAAGTTTATTTTATTCCCATTCAGACTTGAACCTGGTTTCTTGGACATATGTATTAGATAGCTGCATAAAGTTATCTGAGTGAACTGTCGGAGTCAGAAGTTTGGCTTACCGACTCCACAGCTCTGGTAGGTGAAACTATCCGACCTCAAGCACTGATGTAATGTTATATAAGAAGTTCAAGCGAAGTGTGATACAATTTCATGTACTTACACTAACTGTGAGATTGGCCCAGTCATCTTCAGAAAGGCTGATGTTATTTTGCTGCCAGTACAGTAAGGTCTTGTTGGATGGGGCTTCTGGAGAGGCACATTTACAGCTAAACAGAATAAATATGATTGAATCTTTACATTATTTCTAAATAAATTCAGTAACAATTATCAGTGATGTTAATAGAGATACTCAAAAACTCAGTTCAGTCAGATCTTACATTATTTTCCTGAAGGGTTGATCACCCTCAGCTCCTACATAGATAGAAGGTAAACTAACCGGTTTTGCTAGTATACGCCACCTGCATATGTGAATACCAATGCATATTACTCGCATCGCTACATTGTCTTATACAGGTACCGACAAGTATGTACAATTCTGGATGAATGCAGGAGAGATCAGTTTGTATACCTACAGTCATATTCTCTAGAAATGGTGCGCTTTCCCCAAACACTACTTTTAAGACATCTGCCTTGAAGGCTTTCCCTGGCTCCCATTCTATTGAGACAACCCCTTTAAGTAACTTCCAAATGTGCTGCTTCGTTTCTGATTGGCTTTCCTCGGAGCGCTGTACGGACCCAGACTTTCTATTGAGTCTGTACACCACTCGCTCGGCTTTCCGAGAAAGGCCGATCAGAAACGAAGCAGCACATCGCTTACCCAGGCGCTTCTGCAGCTTTGTTTTAGCGATCGGTGGGGGTCTCAGTGCTTGGACCCCACTGATCAAAATTTCGGACATTTCACTATGACATGTTAAAAGTTTTTGGAAAGTTTAGTTACCCTTTAAGCATTTATTAAAGGGTTTGTACAGGATTAGAAAACATGGCACCATACCTGTCCGTAGTTTGTGTCTGGTATTGCAATTTAGCTTCATTGAAGTGAATGGGGCTGAGCTGCAATACGACACACAATCTGTGGATAGGCGTGGAGCTGTTTTAGGAAGACAGTACGCATGTTTATCTAATCTCGGACAGCCCCTTTAACACGAGTGCCTCGTCAGAGAACCCTTTTTAGACATCAGATGAATTGCCGTTCATGTACTGTAATACATGGATGGCTCGAGTTCACCCGAGTGTCCCTCTGTTCTGGCTCATGAGACAAATGCTTTAAGTACGAAAAACCAATATATTATAAAAATAATTTTGGACCTCAAGACGGAATGGTGGAGATTAACTTAGCCATAGCACATTTGTGGGAGATCTCAGTAGGGAGATACATACATAAGGTAAAGCACTTACTAATAAAGAGTTAGCTTATCCAGTTGACTGTGCATGTGAACAGGATATGTCTCTCCCAAATGTATCAGCTTCTCTATGGCTTCATAGATAAAAATGATACAAATCAGTGAGGCAAATGCTTCCTCTGTAAAACGCGTGATGTAACAAACCAAAGAGCTGGCATCAGTGGCGACCAGAACAAGGCAAAGGAAAGCTGTCCACAGCCCAATGCACGCTCTCAGTGATAGATATGACAGTTCATATTCTCTAGAAAAGAAGCGAGACAGACAATATCCCATTAATATAATGGAAAGTGACAGATAGAACTTGCATGAAGGGTGATAATAATAATAAAAGACAAACATGCTCTATGTATCAGGTAACACAATGTTGGAAGAAAGCGCCACTAGAGCAGATACTTTCAATTCAATCCTTCTGAGGTATCTCCTTCAAAGACATTTTTTCTATGTTGATTATATTCCCCTCTGATATTCGGAAAGCTTCTGTACTTTTCAAATACCAAACAATAAATTATTCTACTAAAAACATAAAAGACTTCCAAAGCATTCACGTGATCAGCTGAAAAAAGAAAAAGGTTGTTGTAAAAGACGAAAGTTGATCTAGATTTTCAGTTGTGGATTTTTTTCAGAAAAGATATCAAATACCTGCAGAAAAAAACCTTCTGCATCTCAGAAAGATTTTTTTTTATTAATGTATGTGTTACTCAGAACATATAAAACGTGAACCAAAAGATGAAGAAAATTGCAGCATCAATATTGACACGTTCTATAAAAGCACAAATGCATCAGGAACAATGGTGTAAATTGATGTGCCACCTAGGAGAGAAAAATTGGTAAACGCTGTCACTTGCAAAGCTGCTAAAAAAAAGCACATTGTCGTGACAATGGTTCCTGCCCTTCACGTAAACAGTGTTTGGAGGAGGATTGTTCCCCGATTAATAATGGGAAGATAATCAGGTTTTGCTCAATACGTTGTCTTCTCAATAGTAAAAAGATCACTGCTTTGCATGCTACATTTGCATTGCAGGAGCGTGCAGCTCTCAATCGCGGACATCCACATATTATCATTGGGAACTATACACATATTCTAGTTGTGTAGACAGTAAAGAACAGTTGCTACCCTCCCATATAATGCATCCAACTGATATGGCAACTGATATGGCATGTGATGGAACAAGCCACAATTTGTTTTCTCCCAGATTCCGTATGCCCCAGTATAATATTAGAGGCCCACTGAGGTACAGTATGGGCCCATAGATCGTTACGGATCTGTACAACTCGCGTCCCATGTTGCACCACACACCCCCTAGGTGCTTCTAGATGGGGATACAGTTTGTAGCATCGGATAGAGCATGCCGATTTACTGCCACATGAAAAAAATGCACTATATATACCTCCATATGAATGAATTATGACAGTATTCTGGATCTGTATTATACGGACCACATACACGGTCATTTGCATATGCCGCACAGCATAGAAATACGGTGATCTGGAGTCACTAACCAAGAAACTTTGCTTTCACTTACTAATGATCCATTCTTATCTTATCGATAAGAAGAAATACTGTGTAGAAACTGTGAAGAGTGGTGGATAGGGACAAAGATGGTTGACTGGCGGACCACGGACATTATCCTCTATTTTTCAATAAAAATATAAGTTAGGGGGGGATTCACACGAGCGTGATTTGGCAGCGTGTAGACCGCGTGGTTTTCGCGCGGCACGCAATGCCCTATAGAAGTCTATGGGGCAGTACACACAGTCCGTGTATTTTGCGCAGCGTTTGTTCGCTGCGCAAAATACGCGACAGGTTCAATAACTTTGCGTATTTCACGCATCACGCACCCATTGAAGTCAATGGGTGCGTGAAAACCACGCATGTCGCACGGAAGCACTTCCGTGCGAACTGCGTGTTTGCGCAACAGCTGTCAAAAGGATGAATGGAAACAGAAAAGCACCACGTGCTTTTCTGTTTCCAAGCATCCAAACGGAGTGTCTTTGCGAGGAGCGAACCCCGACAACCGAGGCAAACTTCACCGGGTTCGGCCAAACTCGTTTTGGCCGAACCCGGCAAAAAAAATTCCGGTCCGCGACGTCGGGAGAGATTCACTGTGCATGGTGCTGAAAGAGTTAAACTGTTTCAGCACCATGGACAGTGACTTGCGATCCCAAAATACATGAACCTGTAAAAAAAACCGAAGTTCTAACTTACCGATTACTCCTGTCTCCTTCCTGCAGTCCGACCTCCCGGGATGACACTTCAGTTCAAGTGACAGCTCCAGCCAATCACAGGCCAAGCACAGGCTGCAGCCAATCACAGGCTGCAGCGGTCACTTGGACTGCCGCGTCATCCAGGGAGGTGGGGCCCGATGTCAAGAGAGGCGCGTCACCAAGGACGCGTCACCAAGGCAACGGCCGGGAAGTTCTCGGTAAGTAGGAACTTTATCTTTTTTTTTTACATGTTTTTCGCTGTTGTGTTCGGCATTCACTGTCGAGGGTGCTGAAAGAGTTAGCTCTTTCAGCACCTTGGACAGTGACGGGCGTCGACAAGCCTCATCTCTATGATGCCGGCTGCGCGAAAATCACGCAGCCGCGCATCAGACACGCATGACACACGCAGCTGTCAAATGGTTTTTGCGCTCGCAAAACGCCGCGTTGTTTGCGCGCGCAAAAACGCAACGCTCGTGTGAATCTGCCCTTACTCGGTGGCAATAAGAAAGTCGGCCTTACTTGCAAAACTTGAAAAGAATCTTCTCGAACACCAAAACAGGTCCTGTACTCCCCAAAATGGTCAGTGGTTGTCCAGCGAACAACGAATAAGCGATTCCGGTCATAGAAGCACCAAACAGGGATTCTATCGCACTCTGTAGGGGCACAAATACCAGTTTATTCAGAAAACAAATCAATAGAAATCTCATTTAGAGACAGTCTCGATCTGACTAGACCTTTTATACAAGATGGGATTGAATTACTGCTATATGTTTAATACTTAAAGTGATTTGCCCACCCTGGTAAATGAAGAATGTGGTGTAATTTACAGTTTAAGCGCAGCAGAATTGGGAATAAGAACTTATCCATATATTACAAATAACTAAAATAAAGTGTGTGAAAAAAGCGGAGCTGGAAAGCCATTAATTGGTCATTAAACCGGCAACAGGTGACATGTTCAGTGCTTAAATAAAGCCAGAGATCGGGATTATCCGGATTAGAGGTAAATGATGGCAATTAAACAGCTGCCATGATGAGCGAGACTTTCTATGCGGACATGTTGTCAAAAAGATGGGGATGGATCTAGTCAGAATAAGGCACATGTAATTTCCTTACTATTCGACCTTCTGTAGCTTCTCCAAGCAAACCCCCAAATGTGATGACCGGAGACATGCAAGCACAGTATAGGAAGAGGAAAGAAGCCACACACTGCAAGCTCAGCGCGTCCCTGTAGTCACTCCAGTACCAAGGAGTTTTTCTTTTTATGTCTACCACCAGACCGCCAAATAGCCTGCAATGAATAAGAGAGTGTGCTTCACTGCCAGGCAGATCACCAGGGGCAAATCTATAATCTAGAGTCTGGAGATCGTGCATCCCCAGCTGTCATCCGAGAATAACTGTCCTGTTATTGTGACCGCCGCTGACTGGCAACATGCTCAATGGCGCTAATCAGATGCACTACGAGTGCCTGAAGCATATAATGTAGGCATAGAACGTAAGTATATACTGTAACGTAGGCATATAACGCAATGTAAGCAACTGTAAACTATCACATAGGCTTACTGCACTCACTATATATAGTTATAATGACACCGTATATATGTATTGTTTTCATAGTTATTTTCTATCTATTAGTATTTTTTTTTTTCACAAAACATTCTCTTTGTGGACTGAACATTTTTGCTGTGTTTTTATGTTGTAATGATTTATCTCTTTTCTCTAGGTAATAAATCATGCAAATACCATATCATCAACATATAACCCATACAGATGTAGCAGACTGAAGTGTACATTCTGTAATATCACCTATAGGATATGCAGTTCCAAAGTGACAAATTAAGCTCTAGGTGGCACATATATGTAAGTCAGCTGAATGAGAGAAATCATAAAGGAAATGTGCTGGAAAACAGAAATAAATTACAGCCTAACACCATATAAAAAAATGCTTTCATTGGTCATTTCTTTCCTTGACTACGGCTTCGTTCACATCTGCGTCAGGGTTCCTTTCTGGCGTTCCGTCTGAGCTTTCCGTCAGAACGGAACCCTGACTGAAACAAACGGAGACCATAGGTTTGCGTTTGTCTCAGTTATGCAAGGTTTCTGTTGTTTTGACGGAAATCAATACTGTAGTCGACAACCCTTGCACGACAGACAAACTGAAACCATTTGTACCGTATCTGTCACCATTCAAATCAATGGTGACACAAACGGAAACCTATGGTTCCCTTTTGTTTCAGTTAGGGTTCAGTTTGGACGGAAAGCCAAACGGAACCCTGACACAGATGTGAACGAAGCCATACAGAATAGTGGCTGTAGAAGAATAAATATATTTTTTTTTATCCTGCAGAGACACTAATGTGTTTCAGGTAAAAGAAAAATCAGTAACCACCAGTTCTCCAGCATGATGACTATGCCAAACTGTCCCCTATAGCTCAGCTTACTGGATTCCTTGAGTGTGTGACATAGGGAAAGTGCAATGTTGGGTTTGCTTTAATCAGATTTTTGGTGGATTTAGACTTCAAGTACGTGTATATAAGTACATACATGTTAATGTCTGTTTCATTTTCTTCACAAATGATTACATAGATCTCCGTTTGGAGTGCCCTCAAAGTTGTGGGCTGAGAAATGATCAGAATAGCGCTCACGCTAAAAGTGTGGTAAATCTGACCAAGGATAAATCTGCATTGCAGGATCCATCAGGAGCCTCCTTCACAGATCGGGTAAAATATGACGAAAAAGATAGTGCAGCACGTTCAGGGTTGCCAACCGTCTGTACATTTACGGACAGTCCGCAAAAATAGGTGTTTTTTTTCTTATGACCGTCCGGGATTTTTCCTCATCCTTCGGAACTTTGCACTGGGCATGCGCTGAAACGTACATGCGCAATGCAAAAGAAGAATAGGCCGCGGCCGGGCATATTTTCAGATTCCGCTTGAATTCTGCGGAATTTGAAAATATGACCTCCGCTGCCAAGTGAGGTTGGTGACGGCCTGGGAGTGGACCAATCCAGTCACCTGACCTCACATCAGCGTCATGAGGTCTGGTGACTGGACTGGTGCACTCCCGGGCCATCACTGACCCCAGTCAGAAGTGGAACTGCGCCGCATGACCTCCTCATCTCCTCCTACGGTGAGTCACGTCAAGCAGAGCATGGTAGCAGTAGGCTACCGCTCTTCGCTCTGTTTGCAGTGTGGCACTAAGAGCAATGGGGAGGTGGGAGTACGGCATGAAGAGAAAAGGTGGAATGTGGCACTAAGAGAAAGGGGGGATGGCACTAAGAGAAAGGGGGGATGGCACTAAGAGAAAGGGGGGAGAGTGTGGCACTAAGAGCAAGGGGGGGTTTGGCGCTATTTACAAGAGGGGATGTGTGGCGCTATTTACAATGACAGCTGTGTGACACTATCTACAAGGGGAAGCTGTGTGGTGTTATTTACAAGGGGGGGCTGTGTGGCACTATTTACAAGGGGGGCTGTGTGGCACTATTTACAAGGGGGGCTCTGTGGCACTATTCACAAGGGGGGCTCTGTGGCACTATTCACAAGGGGGGCTCTGTGGCACTATTCACAAGGGGGGGGGGGGCTGTGCGGCGCTATCTACAAAGGAGGGTGCTTTGTGGCGCTATCTACAAGGAGGAAGCGGTGTGGCGTTATCTACAGGGGAGGCTGTGTGGTGCTATTTACAAGGGGGGACTGTGTGGCGCTATCTACAAGGGTAGGCTGTGAGGTGCTATCTACAAGGGGGGCTGTGTGGTGCTATTTACAGGGGGCACAAAGGGGGCATGGTTATGGATGGGGCACTTTTATTGTGTCGTGCACTGAGGGATCATTATTACCATCTGGATTATGAGTTTGTTCAGATGGGGTATAGGTGTGGAGGGTGCTGGAAAAGCTAGAAACCAACATGTCTATGTGTCAAATTCCGCAGAGACGAGTCGTGGCTGGAATGAGCCGTCACAGCGGGTTGGGAAGGATAAAAAAAAAAAGGGAAAGTGACGACTAATCAATAAAACATCACCTAAGTTAGCGTGGGAAAGCTACAAGCGAGGCTGTGATTGGTGAGTCACTCCTAGAACACTGCACAGGCAATGATTTTGTAATGTGTCCGTAAAATTGTTGGTCTGTCCGTGATTTTTAGCTCACTTATCGAGAAATTTATGAAGTGGAGGTTGGCAACCCTGAGCACGTTGTACAATTTTTCCGGTAAAACGACGGACACCATGATGCAAACCAGACAGAACACATTCAAGTCAATGGTATCCTTCGGGTGGCGTTGGTGTTCGTCATGCAACAGATTCCATACTGCCGTTTTTTTTTTTTCTGTTCCTATGACAGAACAGAAAATAGTAAAACTAATGCAAATGTGAACCCAGCTTTAAAAGGCACATTTCAGGCAAAACTGATACACGGTGTTATACCTAGTGCTTGACCTGCGGGGCAGTACAGGAAACACACGTTGAAAGAACACCAAAGAAATGTCATGCAGTTCCCCCCTCACCCTATACACATAACGCGGGGTATCAGTTTTGCCCAGAGTGTTCCTTTATCTGTTGGGTTTCATTCATACTAGAAAATCTAACATTCTGGATCCTCAATTTATGCTTCCTGTCTTGGGAGTTTCCAGACTATCACATGGGCCAGGACCATTATAATTACTGCTTAACTGGGTGGCTGAATAATGGAATTTTACTTTCGTTCTAAAGACAAAAGTGGTTTTAGACAAAACTTCACAAGAGATAAGAAATGAGAGAAAATAATGGCACAGGAGTAATTCTTCCTGCTAATTCACACAGTAACGACTTTACAGGAACAGACCACCTACTGTTTGGAGAGGGTGTTATGAGACAAAACGCACAAAGTCATTGCAATGTGTTCATGTTGATAGGGAATTCTGCTGATCATGTATGTGCACATCCAGGTTAGTCAATATCCTTATTAGTACTGGTAATATGGTAGATATAGGGACACATTTTTAAAGCAATGGCTGGTAAACACAGTAAGGCTACGCTCACATGGCGGTATTCTGCATCAGTATTTGGAAGCCAAAAACAGAAGTGGGTCCAAAACATGGAAGAGGTGCAAATGTTTCCATTATAATTTTTCTATCAGGGTTCCACTCCTAGCTTTGGCTTTTAACTTCTGAAGCAAAATACTGATCTAAATACTGCCGCGTGAAAGAGGCCAAAGTAACTCATAGATATGATCCATCATCTGAACAATGTAAAAAAACTAAATAAAAAAGAAGTAGATTATAGAGAAACGGTTACCTCTCTTAACAAATGTGTTGTAGAAAATACTTGTATTCCCCATGAAATATCAATGGAGCATCTTCCATTAGAACTCTGCATTGTGCCATCCCTCGTTATTCCTCTTGGAAAAGTATGAATACATTGACAAATAAGTGTGAGGACTCCCCTTGTGAAAAGGGTGTGTCCTTCAACACTGATGAGTGGCGCTAGGGATAGTTCACACAGAGTATTTTGGCGCTGTTTTTGAAGCGGAAACCGCGTCAGAAACAGTGCCAAAAAATGACCAAAATCACCTCCTATTGACTTCAATGGGAGGTGGAGGCGTTTTTTTCCAGCGAGCGCTAAAAAACGCTCATGGGAAAATGAAGCGACATGCCCTTTCTTCTGGAGTTTCCGTCTCTGACCTCCCATTAAAATCAATGGGAGGCAGAGAAAGCTGTTTTCACAGAGGCTTTTGCCCACGGCATTCAAAAACACTGCAAAAGACGCTGCAAAGAGTGCAGGCAGGTCAAAATCTGATGGAATTTTGAGGCAGATTTTTCTGCCCGAAAAAACCTCTGTGCGAACAGGGCCTTAGAGTATGTAGAAACACGCCCCCTTTGACAAGAGGAATGGTAACACCCAGTTGTCAATTTATCCATACATTTCCAGGAGGAATAACAAAGGAACAACATAATGCAGAGTTCTGCGATAAAACACTTCAGCATGGTCATTTTATAGGGAATATAAGTATTTACTAAAACAGACATGTCAGGAGAGCAGATGAGTTCTCTTTAAATTTTTTGCCTGTATTGGCAATTCTAAAGATGGATATCAAACTGCTGGTCTGGAATGCCTATTCATATTGAAAAGATGGCGGCACCTCCAGATGTTCAGGTGATATCTCAAGGGAGGGGACAACTGTGCCAGTTTGGACCCAGCTCTTGGCAGTAGTTAATAGAAGAACCCTCTTCCTCCTCCACGTCCACCTATCAGGCTACATAGAACACAGTTGGAAGTTTAAAGAGGCTCTGTCACCAGATTTTGCAACCCCTATCTGCTATTGCAGCAGATAGGCGCTGCAATGTAGATTACAGTAACGTTTTTATTTTTAAAAAACGAGCATTTTTGGCCAAGTTATGACCATTTTTGTATTTATGCAAATGAGGCTTGCAAAAGTACAAGTGGGCGTGTTTAAAAGTAAAAGTCCAACTGGGCGTGTATTATGTGCGTACATCGGGGCGTTTTTAATACTTTTACTAGCTGGGCTTTCTGACGAGAAGTATCATCCACTTCTCTTCAGAACGCCCAGCTTCTGGCAGTGCAGACACAGCTGTGTTCTCGAGAGATCACGCTGTGACGTCACTCACTTCCTGCCCCAGGTCCTGCATCGTGTCGGCCACATCGGCACCAGAGGCTACAGTTGATTCTGCAGCAGCATCGGCGTTTGCAGGTAAATCGATGTAGCTACTTACCTGCAAACGCTGATGCTGCTGCAGAATCAACTGTAGCCTCTGGTGCCGATGTGTCCTCGCTCGTCCGACACGATGCAGGACCTGTGAGTGACGTCACAGATCTGCACTGCCAGAAGCTGGGCGTTCTGAAGAGAAGTGGATGATACTTCTCATCAGAACGCCCAGCTAGTAAAAGAAGTAAACACGCCCCGATGTACGCACATAATACACGCCCACTTGGACTTTTACTTTTCAACACGCCCAGTTGTACTTTTGCAAGCCTCATTTGCATAAATACAAAAATGGCCATAACTTGGCCAAAAATGCTCGTTTTTTAAAAATAAAAACGTTACTGTAATCTACATTGCAGCGCCGATCTGCTGCAATAGCAGATAGGGGTTGCAAAATCTGGTGACAGAGCCTCTTTAAATGGGAATTGACTTATTGTGATAAATGCCACGCTGCACGTGACCCATCCTGTGTGTCGTGTACATTTTGGCTCACATTTACTTCCTTGCTATCCCTTGCTTTCCTTCTTTAAGATTGTGGTAGTCAGAATAAAATTGAGAGCAGACACATGCCGCTATTCTCCGGAGTCCGTCACTCGGATAGTTCACCATATTACAAGCCTCATTCACTCACCTCCCGGTGCGCTGAAGTTCAGGGCCACTGTGCTCCTGCTCGGGCTCAGGATCCACATGACAGATATTTCCATTGGGGACTCCTGGCATCTTCCTTTTCTCCTGAAGGATGATTATGTAACAAAGCCTTTTACAGTGCATGACAATTATTCAGGAACACATCGCTGCTTAACCATAGCGTAGATTTACTGTACTGTGAGTAACATGCTTATGTACTATTTAAAGGGGTTCTACAGAACTCCAGGTTCAGCCGCAGTTCATTATACTGATAGATGACCAAACCAAATCACTAGAAAAAATATGGAAGAGCTTCATTTCTAATCAAAATTAAGTACAAAGTGCTATAGTTGCTCACGTATAGACACCTCCAGTGAAAATGTAAGTGTTTTTCATTTTTTTCACACAGAGAATGTGTGTGACCAGGGGCATAGTTGTAGGGGTGCAGAAATGGCAGATGAATCCAGGCCCTGGTACCTGAGAGGGTCCAAAAACCCCTCTGCCACATAAAAAACACCAGTATTATAAATAGCACAGGGTAGCGGGGGACACATTACAGATTTTTGCATTGCCTAGCATTAAGTTACACTTCTATATGTGATGAAGACTAAGAAATGCTACAGCTCGGATGTATCTGTACAGAACAGTGATGCTTCGGAGAGATAGGGTTGAACTTTTCTATACAGTAATCCCTCAAGTTACAAAGGTCTTTCCTGGGAATCCTAAAGGCGATGGACACCTTTGGGGAAATTTTTTTTTAATTATTTTTATTGCACATAACTTGTCTTGATTTTTTTTTTATTGTTTTTTTATTAGAAATGATGGACTGTTTTTGTCGTGCAGTCCGCATGTATTCCAATACATAGCAGGGGGTTCGGGTGTCGGACCCCCACAGATCATGTACTGATGACCTATCCGGTCGATAGGTCATCAGTTGTCCGGTAGTGGACAACCCCTTTAACTTTAAACTTTGCCCCAGAACAAATTAATATTGTAACTTGAGGGACAACTTGAACAGTATATAAATTTTCAGTAGAACGAAGATCTTGTTCTCATCTCTTATTCGATACTCACTTGAGAAGGAACATTCTTTGGTGGTTCAATTCGGATTGATGGGTCCCATTCTCCTGGTGGGAGCACCGTTACTTGATCCAAGAACTCGTCAATCCCAGCTAACAAGTCTCCTCTGTCTTTTGCTTTGTAAGCAACATCATGGAAAATCTTTAACAGCATTATTAGTTTATTATGGGAACTTGTAAGAAAGGGGTTGACATTTAACAGACGCCTGTCACCAGTCAGAATATATATATATTTTTTTATAAACTTAATTAGAATATGTATAATAGAGTTTGCTCAGATATTGACAGATCAAGACCCATGCCATTCACCATGCCCTTTCCTCAGCAGCCAACACAATGTGTTATAGTTCGCTGTGAGGAATTGAGGTGCATGGTACACACACTGTATTAAATATTGATCCTGGACAAAGAACCCGTTTTTGCTTATAGTGTGTAACAGGTATATAAAGGGCAAAGGCTGACTCTGTTCTGTAAAATGAAAAAAATAATAATAATATAAAACACATTGAATACAGATACCATATGCAACACATTCCAAGATTAACTAAACCTTTACTCCAAGTAAATGATCCACACATAAATGACCGATAGTTTAACTTATACTATACCTCATCTGTCATTATGGTAGCCATTGATCGGCCAATCTCATGGTATTGCTGTGCTTTTCCTACTGGCCCCAGTAAAATGAATAAAAACCTGAAATACATAAAACCAAATGGCAGGAAAGGAATAACCTGATAAAATGTTAAAACAACGAATCTGGCCTGGTAATTACATGATGTTATTGAATGATAAAGCTGAATTAAGGCATTTATATTGTGGATCATCAGATTTTCAAATCTATCAAATGTCCATTTTTAATTTTCCGTTCATTCAACAATTGAATCTTAAAGATAATTACTTATAAACATTGTGTCCGCTCACAAACTGATAAATCCTATTGTGTTATATTAGACACAAGCTGTTGCTGAACTAAAAAGCATCCGTACCCTTCGGTACTTTTAAACTAGCTGCCCGTACACAATAACATAGTGTTAGGGTATGTGCACACACACTAATTACGTCCGTAAGTGACGGACGTATTTCGGCCGCAAGTACCGGACCGAACACAGTGCAGGGAGCTGGGCTCCTAGTATCATACTTATGTACGACGCTAGGAGTCCCTGCCTCGCTGCAGGACAACTGTCCCGTACTGTAATCATGTTTTCAGTACGGGACAGTAGTTCCACGGAGAGGCAGGGACTCTTAGCATCGTACATAAGTATGATGCTAGGAGCCCGGCTCCCTGCACTGTGTTCGGTCCGGTACTTGCGGCCGAAATACGTCCGTCAATTACGGACGTAATTAGTGTGTGTGCACATACCCTTATGGGGTAGCTGGGAGCTTTTGCCTTCCTCCAGGATAGCCGGCCCCTGACAATCTCCTACCCTTTGTATGCACAGTTGATTATTTCAATACTAAAGGGATCACCACTAACTTTTTTGCTTCGTAGATTATTGCAGTATGGAAATTATTAGTGAATGTAAGATCACGAGATTCTTGAGAGGTTGGGAGCTAAAGCTTCTCTAGGACATATTGCTCAATGACTGCAATTTTTCTTCTAATTTGTGTTTATTTTTCTTTGTGATTGTTCGAAATCGAGCATCAGGTCGTTCCTACCCAATCTAAAAAGTTAGGTGAGTTACACTTCTAAAGGTGGCCATACTGCTCAGACAACGGTTCCTCCCGACCCCACCATACACACTCAGTTAAGCGTGCATATGTGCTCAATTCGTAGAGGGTAATAAGCTGCTGCCAATCACCTCTGGTGGCGGCTTTTCTCTAGTGTGAAGACAGGAAATACAACAAGCCCCCCCCCACCTTTATTGGTTCAGTCAGTAAAAAATAGTTGGATACACCTCTCTTTTCAAATCTCTTACAGATGGGGCTACATGATGACTATCGTCACATAACAGTCCAAAGAAATAAATTGAATTGCGTGACAGTACTATTCAAATGCAATTTGCAATTTTAGACCTAGATGAGTATGTCACATAACAAAACGTGACTTGATATTAAACATGACAAAAGAACATGCAGTAAAGAGCCCAAAAAATTAGGGTGCGATTTATATTGTGTGACAATTTACTGAGTAGCCCTAGCTTTAGTTGACAGACGTATTCGGCCATTATCAATTTAAAATGCCTGTAGCCCTCTTATATACAGTATCAATTCAGAGACATTTAATTTGTGCCACTTTAAGACAGTTTTTTTTACTAATTTCTGAATATACTGACTACTTACTGTATTCCTCAACAACTTCTGTCTTCCTTTTTTTTTTAAATGTAAAACAAAAATTTGGCAAAATACAAACTTAATTAATCTGCGTTTATTTTCCAACCTCAATATGTACGTAATTATGTCATAAATAAAAGGGTAATTTGGCAGCTTGCTATGAGGTAATGAGAATGTTTGGCTGGAAGAAAGCAGTGGCAGCGGAATTAGATGTCAGCAGTGATAGCCTGACAAAGATCTAACAAAATAAAGTAAATCAGTCAGGAGCTGGCATGAAACAGCGGCAATTAAAATGGAAATAAAATAGACAATTATTATCGTGAAACTGCTAGCAAGTCATAGAGATAGATAAGTTAGAAGATAGAGAAGATAGGAGATTGATGGGGGAGAAAGATAGAATGCAGATACATAGCTAGATTTATAAAGATAGATATAGAGAGAAAGAAAGACATGGGGCGAGACAGACACACAGACACACACAGAGACACACACAGAGACACACACAGAGACACACACAGATAGAGACAGGGACATAGACAGACAGAGACACACATGGGCAGATCGAGAGTGAGAGTGAAAGATGTAATAACCAGAGGACCCACAGTGCTACTCAACCAGTTTGACTTTGGGCCATCGCTAAAGGTGTTGTCTAAGTAGCCTCCCCGGTATTCACCCTTTAGCCCCCATAATGGGATCTGGACTTTGCAGCAGGAAGACTACCAGGTTGCTACCTCCTGAGGAGGTCCCGGTGTGGAATGCAATGGTGAAGTACACCATAGGGTCAGGCACTGGCAGGTTATACTGTAACAGGCTGATACAGGTCTGAGGTCACAGGTAAGTAGCGGCTAGCAGATCTCAGGTTCGCAGCAGGACACAGGTTGGAAACAGGTAAAAGCCACGGAATGGTAGCCGTTAGCTGGATACGAACTGGTATCCAGTGACAGGATGTGGACGGTCACTGGATATGGTCCATCGCAGGAACAAACTATAGTTGCACCAAAGTCACTCAGGCATCTGGTGAGCAGTTAAGGGATAGTGAATGAACATGCTGGCCCTTAAGGAAACATTGAGGCGCGCGCGCCCCCTACGAGACTTTGTGCAGAAGAGGGAGGAGGAGAGCAGTAGTGAGCAGAGGCGTACAGGCATCCGCGCCCGCTGGGGAGACAGCATGGCGGAGGGCACAGAACGCCGACACGCTCACAGAATCTGGATGCCGATGACAGGTGTGAGTAACTCCATGCTAGAGCCCACCAGCAGGAGTGGCACCCGCTGCCAGCGTTACAATAGATAGATAGAATATGCACGGTCGCATGAAAGCTTTGGATTTCTACATGAATGGCTTCGAAAATATTCTCTAGTCTTCCAAACAATAAATAAAAACTCACATGTCACTGTGCCGTCTTTATTGCAAAAATATAAAAACAATCAAGGTTTAAATCACAGCATTGTCATGGACATGGGAAAGTGAGTCTTGGGTGGGGACTCTATGTTTATTTAGTTCAGGACAATAATTAGGAAGTGACAAGTTGTCACTTGCTAATAATTCTCAGAACGCCATGTGGTGACGCCCTGAAGTATGGAAAGACAAGGAAGTCCTCTGGAGAGGACAGAACACAGTCTGTAAGTACAATGTATGCTACATCTGTAAATCTACACCTACTAAACATTAACAATTGCTCTCTCCATAACACCTCAGGTTTAAGAGCGTCGGCTATTTGATGGGACAAACAGTTTGTCTTACTCACCTTGTGGGTATAGGGACTTCCGTCAGTCCAGTTAGAAGAACTGCTGGGGACAGACGGACAAAGGCTACAATTGGTCGCTCTAGGAAATCCAGTTCTCCAACTAGTACATTGGAGGCTTCTGCTCCTGTAGGTATTTTTTTCATGAAATGTAGATCCACCTTAAAAATTAAGGAATTACTAAAATTATTAATCATTGCACTGGCATATATAACACCTTGCTCTACGTAAATATATAAAATATACATACAACATATGGGTTTTCTTAACTTTATTTGGGGTCATGTGCTTTTATATCACTCTGGAAAGCAAGGGGAACCTTCATGCAATTAATGCATTTTAGTGAAAGAAACGAAGGAGTTAAAAAAATGTGCATTCTATATACGGTTAAGAAGCATGAGGTATCTAGGAAATAATTTTTCCCACTTTCACACTAGGTTATTAACGTTTCCCGGTCTTATATTAAGAATATTCATATTGAAGTGTCAAAAACTATTTTCTGTATTCTTTATACCTCTTTACAGTCTACAGAATTCACAGCTTTCACTCCCTCCCCGGGGATCGGGAGTGTTATTGCAGTCACAAGAGCAGGGAGATCACATATTTTGTCCGCTGCTTAGCAAATGGCAAGAAAATAATTCATTAGGCAGATTGGAGGAATAAATAATTACAATTAGAATCCCAGGTTTCATGGCACATAATACGTAATATTTAAACATATACTACCGTGAATGACAAATGCAGACGTCACAGATTCAGGTTACCACTAGTGCTCTACAAATGAGGACTTTACATTGAGAAGTTACCCAGGTAGAATTCGGATCCAGTACACCAGGGCTGCACTACTAAGCACCGAGCCTCTATATTGTCAAATAAAGCATAACCCCTTAGTGACCAGCCTATTTTAGGCCCTTATGACCAAGCTATTTTTTTTAATTTCTATAGTCGCATTCAAAGAGCTATAACGGTTTTATTCTTCCGTCGACATAGCTGTACGAGGAATTGTTTTTTGCGGGATTAGTTGTACCATTTTGGGGTAGATATAATTTTTTGATTAACTTTTATTAACTTTTTTTGGGGGGGGGGGGAATAGAAAAAAACTCTGAAATTCCATGCGTATTAACTTCACACCTATTACTGTGCGGTGTAAATAACACATTACCTTTATTCTGTGGGTCGGTATGATTACGACGATACCACATATGTAGAGGTTTTTTTATGTTTTACCGCTTTTGCACAATAAAAACGTTTGAAATTATTTGCTTTCTGTATCGTCTCTTTCCAGGAGCAGTCGGTTTTTAATTTTCCGTCAATGTAGTGATATGAGGGCTTGTTTTTTGCGGGATGAGATTGTAGTTTTGATTGGTACTGTTCTGAGGTAGATAGGACTTATTGATTAACTTTTATTATGACTTTTTTGGGGGGCAATGTAAAAAAAAATAGCAATTTCAACATTGTTTTTTGCGTTTTTTTTTACGGTGTTCACCTTGCGGTTTAAATTTACATTTTAACTTTGCTGCTTGTGTTGTTACGGTCGTGGCGATACCATATATGTATGGTTTTATTTATTTTTTACACTTTTACTAAATAAAACCACTTTTTATGGAAAAAAAATAGTTTTCTTTTTTACTGTAACTTTTATGAATAATTTTTATTTCACATTTATTACTTATTTTATTAGTCCCACCGTGAGAATTTACTATGCGATCTTTAGATCGCAGCTGTAATGCTTTGGTATACTCCGTATACGAAAGCATTATTGCCGGTCAGTGTAAATTTGACAGGCAATATATTAGGACGTGCCTAATAGGCATTTGCCCAGGGCAGACCTGGGGGCTTTTATTAGGCCCCCGGCTGCCATAGCACCCCATCGGAGGCCCACGATTGCATTTGCAGGCTGCCGATGGGTGAGAGAGGGAGCTCCCTCCGTAAACGATTTAAATGCCGCGGTCGCTATTGACCGTGGCATTTAACGGGTTAAACGGCTGCGATCGAAGTAAACTAAGGGGTTAATATATAAATATATATATCAATACACCGTTAGACAGCATATACACTATACTGACTTTATATACATTCAGCCGTAAGAAACATGGTCACCTACTAAGTATTTCAGTTCAGATAGTAAACACACAACCAATACATTTCTCTGTCAGGGATTGCACTGGTTCATAGTAAATCTACACTTTGTATTCTCCCATGACCTTGTCCAGCCAACTGGCTCCTATGTGTTCCCATTCCAATAAAGTTCGCACAATCATTATATACTTATTCTGTATACAGTACATTTTTTATAAATTGCAGCATGTAAAAGCCACACGTATTTACATTCGGTTTTCATGCAGCTTTTGCTTAGCAATAACGGTGCGGCTCTCTGCTGCCCCATTATTGCTCGTGTGAATATACAACAAGGAGATGCCCAGTCTATAGCAGTTCAGTCAATACATACACCGATCAGCCAAATCATTAAAACCACCTGCTTAATATTTGTAGGGTCCCCTCGAGCTCTGACCCTTTGAGGCATGGACCCCACATGACCTCTGTATGTGTCCTTTGGTATCTGGCCCCAAGATGTTAGCAGCAGATATTTTAAGTCCTGTAAGTTGCGCGGTGGGACCTCCATGGATCAGACTTGTTTTTCCTGCACATCCCTTAGATGCTCAACCAGATTGAGATTTGAATAAATCTTGGCCAAATCAAAATCTTGAACACTGTCATGTTTCTAAAACCATTTTTAAACTATTTTTGCTGTGTGGCAGGGGGCATTATTCTGCTGAAAGAGACCACCAACATTATTGAACATTGTTGCCATGGAGGGGTGTACTGGGTTGCAACAATGTTTAGGTAGGTGGTACATGTCAAAGTAACATGTATGCCAGATCCCGAAGTTTCCCAGCAGACCATCGACCAGAGCATCACACTGCCCCTGCCATCTTCCTATAGTGCATTCTGGTGCCATCTTTTCCCTAGGTACATGCCCCAGGCTGCCCACATGTTGTAAAAGAAAACGGGATTCCTCAGACCAGCTTCTTCCATTGCTCCATGGTTCAGTTCTGATACTCACGTGTGCATTTTAGTTGCTATCGGTGCTATCGGTGGTTGACAGGGGTCAGCACAGGCACTTTGACCTGTCTGCGGCTATGCAACACAATGTGATGCACAGTGTGTTCTGACACCTTTTTGTCATAGCCAAAATTCTTTTATTCAGCAATTTGTGCTACCGGGATCAGACCAGACGGGCTATCCTTCGCCCCTATACACAAAGAGCCTTGGGTGCCCCTTTTGCTCGGAACTAACTGCATACCGGGAACAAACCACCAGACCTGCCGTTTTGAAGATGCTCTGACCTGTCTTCTAGCAATCATAATTGACTCTTGTCAAAGTCGCTCAGATCCTTACATCCATTTTTCCTGCTTCTAACACAACAAACCTTAACCCCTTCGCGCTCAGCGACGTAATAATCCGTCGCGCTAACTGTATCGTTAGCGCTCAGCGACGGACTATTACGTCGCGGGAGTAACGGCCATTTCGGCCGTCCTCCCGACACATGCAGGAGCTGTGACAGCTGCTGTCTCGTTCAGCAGCTGCCGCAGCTCCTACAGCGGGGACCGATCGCAGTGTCCCCGCTGATTAACCCCTTAAAAGCAGTGTTCAATAGTGATCACGGCTTTTTAGGGGTTGAGCTACAATCGCCAGCCTGCTACGCGATAGCGGCTGGCGATGGTGGCTATGGCAACCGGACACCAAACAATGGCGTCCGGCTCTGCCATCGACACAAGCCTAGTGGGTCCTGACGAAGTCAGGACGCACTATGCTTGCTGTCAGTGAGTAGCTGACAGTTCTAATACACTGGGGGCCTCCTGCCATCAAGTCCCCTAGTGGGACAAAGTAATAAAGTAAAAAAAAAGTTAAAAAAAGATGTGTAAAAATAAGAAAATAAAAGTTTTAAAAGTAATAAAAGTAAAAATCCCCCCTTTTCCCTTATCAGTCCTTTATTATTAATAAAAATATATAAACAAACAAATAAACTATACATAATTGGTATCGCCGCGTCCGTAACGGCCTGAACTACAAAATTATTTCATTATTTATCCCGCGCGGTGAACGCCGTAAAAGAAAATAATAATAAACCGTAGCACAATCACAATTCTCTGGTCACTTCACCTCCCAAAAAATTGAATAAAAAAAAATAATCAAAAAGTCGCATGTACCGAAAAATGGTGCTGATCGAAACTAGTTTGTTACGCAAAAAATAAGTCCTCGCACGGCTTTATTGATGGAAAAATAAAACCGTTCTGGCTCTTAGAATAAGGTAACACAAAAAGTAAATGATTTTTTACAAAAAGTATTTTATTATGCAAACACCATAAGACATAAAAAAAACTATAAACATATGGTATTGCCGTAATCGTATCGCCCCGCAGAATAAAGTGAATATGTCATTTATAGCGCACGGTGAACGCTGTAAAATAAATAGATTAAAAAAACAATAGTAGAATTTCTGTTTTTTAGTCACCACACCACCTAAAAATAGAATAAAAACTGATCAAAGTCACATGCACCCCATGAAAACTGCAATGAATTCATCAAGGGGTCTAGTTTTCAAAATGGGGTCACTTTTGGGGGTTTTCCACTGTTTTGGCACCACAAGACCTCTTCAAACCGGACATGGTGCCTAATAAAAAGGAGGCCTCAAAATCCACTAGGCGCTCCTTTGCTTCTGAGGCCGCTCCTTCAGTCCATTACCGCACTAGGGCCACATGTGCGATATTTCTCAAAACTGCAGAATCTGGGCAATACGTATTGAGTTGCGTTTCTCTGGTAAAATCTTTGCTCTAAATTCCTGTGAAACACCTAAAGGGTTCATAAACTTTCTAAATGCTGTTGTGAATACTTTGAGGGGTCTAGTTTCTAAAATGGGGTGTTTGATAGGGGTTTCTAATATATAGGTCCATCAAAGCAACTTCAGAACTGAACTAGAACCTAAAAAAATAAATAAATGAGGCAATACTTCGCTTCTTACATTATACTGATAATGAGCCGTGCCCACCCCGAGATGACCCCCAGTTTTGACCGTTTGTATAAACGGAGACCCCTATTAGACCGTTTCAGTGCCCGGTTTTCCCAAGCATACACCCCAAGAAGTGTATTTCTATTGATGAGTCCTTGGTGGATTTTAAAGGTAGGTTTCAATTCCGCGAGTACCTGCCGGGTAAGAAGGCAAGGTATGGCGTGAAGATGTATGAGCTGTGCGAGAGTGCATCAGGGTATACCTACAGGTTTAGGATATATGAAGGGAAGGACACCAGTATTCAGCCCCCAGAATGCCCCCCCCCCCCTTTACTGGGAGCTAATGCAAAAATTGTGTGGGATTTGGTGCACCCACTGCTGGACCAGGGTTACCACCTCTACTGGGATAATTTTTATACCGGCGTCCCACTCTTCAAGTGCCTTGCTTCCAGTCCTGTGGCATGCGGCACTGCTAGAAGAAATCTGAGAGGCCTCCCTAAGACTCTGCAGGGCAAACAAGAAGGGGTGAGCGCAGGGCACATTCTAGCAGCAACATATTGTGTGTCAAGTACAAGGACAAGAGAGATGTCACACCAGTACCCATGTACCTGTACGAGGTACCAGTACAGAGACCCCTAAACCAGACTGCATCCTGCAATACAATAGGTACATGGGAGGGGTGGACTTGTCAGATCAAGTCCTGAAGCCCTATAGCGCCATGCGGTGTGGTATAAGAAGCTGCGGTGTGGTATAAGAAGCACATCATACAGATGGCATTGTACAATGTGTACGTACTACATCGATGTACAGGCCAGACGGGAACTTTCCTGGAATTTCAAGAGGTGGTTATCAAGAACCTAATCTTTAGGGACCAGGAAGGGGGGGGGCACCCAGTACTTCTGGAAGCGAGGCCACACACATCGTACCAGGGCAACACTTTCCAGGAGAACTTCCCCAAACTGGCAAGAAGGGAAAAAGTCAAAAGAGGTGCAAAGTCTGCTATAAGAGGGGTATAAGGGAGGACACAATATATCAATGTAACGCGTGTCCCGAAAAACCAGAGCTCTGTATGAAAGAGTGTTTTAAAATTTATCATACATCCCTTGATTTATAATTTACCCCAATTCTACTTACCCTGATGCACTCCGCACAGCTTATCCCCCCTCATCTTTCCCTTCTGAGCCCTGCTGTGTGCCCAAGCAGCTGATAACAGCCACATTGAGGGTATTGCCATACCCGGGAGAACCCACATTACAGTTTATGGGGTGTATGTCTCCGGTAAAAATGCTCACTACACCTCTAGATGAATGCCTTAAGGCTGTAGTTTTTAAAACGGGGTCACTTCTTGCGGGTTTCAACTGTACTGGGGCTTCTGCATACATGACTTCGCACCAGAAAATCCCCAGTAGGCCAAATGGTGGTCCTTTCGTTCTGAGGCCTCCCATGGGCCAAAACGGCAGTTTATCACCACAAATGGGGTATTGCTGCACTCAGGACAAATTGCGCAACAGAATGGGGTATTTTATTTCTTGTGACAATAAGAAATTTTCAGCCAAAACTACATATTATTGGAAAAAATTAATTTTGTTTTAATTCCCAGCCCAATTCAAATAAGTTCTGTGAAGAAACTATGGGGTCAAAATGATCACAACACCCATAAATGAATTCCTTGAGGGGTGTAGTTTCCAAAATGGGGTCACTTCTGGTGAGTTTCCATTGCTTTGATACCTCTGGGGCTCTGCAAATGCGACATGGCACCCAAAAACCAATCCAGCAAAATCTGGACTCCAAAGAACACACAGCGCTACTTCACTTCTGAGGCCTCCCATGGGCCCAAACTGCAGTTTATCGCCACAAGTGGGGTATTGCTGCACTCAGGAGAAATTGGGCAACAAAATGGGGTATTTTGTTCCCTGTGAAAATAAGAAATTTTGATCACAAATTACATCTTATTGGAAAAAAATGACATTTTTTTAATTTCACAGCCCAATTCAAATAGGTGCTGTGAAAAAACTGTGTGGTCAAAATGGTAACAACAACCATAAATGAATTCCTTGAGGGGTGTAGTTTCCAAAATGGGGTCACTATTTGTGGATTCCTACTGTTTTGGCACCTCAACACCTCTTCAAACCTGGCATGCTGCCTAAAATATACTCTAATAAAAAAGAGGCCTCAGAATGCACTAGGTGCTTCTTGGGCTTGTGTTTTAGTCCACGAGCGAACTAGAGACACATGTGGGACATTTCTAAAAACTGCAGAATCTGGACAATACATATTTAGTAGTATTTCTCTGGTAAAACCTTCCGTGTTACAGAAAAAAAATTGAATAAAATTGAAATTCAGCAAGAAAAATGAAATTTGCAAATTTCACCTCCACTTTGCTTTAATTCTTGTGAAATGCCTGAAGGGTTAAAAAACTTTCTAAATGCTGTTTTGAATACTTTGAGGGGTCTAGTTTTTAAAATGGGGTGTTTTATCAGGGTTTATAATACATAGGCCCCACAAAGCCACTTCAGAACTCAAGAGGTACCTTAAAAAAAAGGCTTTTGAAATTTTCTTAAAAATATGAGAAATTGCTGTTTATGTTCTAAGCCTTGTAACGTCCAAGAAAAATAAAAGAATGTTCAAAAAACGATGCCAATCTAAAGTAGACATATGGCAAATGTGAACTAGTAACTATTTTGGGTGGTATAACCGTCTGTTTTACAAGCAGATGCATTTAAATTCTGAAAAATGTTATTTTTTCCAAATTTTCTCTAAATTTTGCAATTTTTCACCAATAAACACTGAATATATCGACCAAATTTTACCACGAACATGAAGCCCAATGTGTCACGAGAAAACAATCTAAGAATCGCTTGGATAGGTTTAAGCATTCCGACGTTATTACCACATAAAGTGAAATATGTCATATTTGAAAAATGGGCTCTGAGCCTTAAGGCCAAAACTAGGCTGCGTCCTTAAGGGGTTAAGAAGTGACTGTTCACTTGCTGCCTAATATATCCCACCCCTTGACAGGCGCCATTGTAACAAGATGTTATTCACTTTCCCTGTCAGTGTCTATAACGTTACGGGTAATCGGCGTATAAGAGATTCTACAGGATGTTATGATCGCATTTTAAAGAGGCTCTGTCACCAGATTTTGCAACCCCTATCTGCTATTGCAGCAGATCGGCGCTGCAATGTAGATTACAGTAACGTTTTTATTTTTAAAAAACAAGCATTTTTGGCCAAATTATGACCATTTTTGTAGTTATGCAAATGAGGCTTGCAAAAGTCCAAGTGGGTGTGTTTAAAAGTAAAAGTCCAAGTGGGCGTGTATTAGGTGCGTACATCGGGGCGTTTTTACTACTTTTACTAGCTGGGCGTTCTGATGAGAAGTATCATCCACTTCTCTTAGGAACGCCCAGCTTCTGGCAGTACAGACACAGCGTGTTCTCCAGAGATCACGCTGTGTCGTCACTCACAGGTCCTGCATCGTGTCAGACGAGCGAGGACACCGGCACCAGAGGCTTCAGTTGATTCTGCAGCAGCATCGGCGTTAGCAGGTAAGTCGATGTAGCTACTTACCTGCAAACGCTGATGCTGCTGCAGAATCAACTGTAGCCTCTGGTGCCGGTGTCCTCGCTCGTCTGACACGATGCAGGACCTGTGAGTGACGTCACAGCGTGATCTCTCGAGAACACGCTGTGTCTGCACTGCCAGAAGCTGGGCGTTCTGAAGAGAAGTGGATGATACTTCTCGTCAGAACGCCCAGCTAGTAAAAGTATTAAAAACGCCCCGATGTACGCACATAATACACGCCCACTTGGACTTTTACTTTTAAACACGCCCACTTGGACTTTTGCAAGCCTCATTTGCATAACTACAAAAATGGTCATAACTTGGCCAAAAATGCTCGTTTTTAAAAAATAAAAACGTTACTGTAATCTACATTGCAGCGCCTATCTGCTGCAATAGCAGATAGGGGCTGCAAAATCTGGTGACAGAGCCTCTTTAAACTGTTTTTACTGCAGTTTTGTGGCGGTTTTATGTGCCTCTTAATTGTGGTGAAAAATGCATGCTAAAAACCACGTGAATCGCCACGGTTTTGCAGTGCAGGTTTTTGGCTGTGTGGTTATTACTGGTGAAGCGCATGGTTATAATGTATCAAAATGCCCTGTAAAATCTCAGCTTAAACCACTTCTTCAACCCAATCAATATATCGAGCACCCAATAAACAAGGATAATAAGGAATTGTAAATCATCTTCAGCCTGGGCTTCTGTATGCAGTTGTAATAGAGGATACCCACCTTGCTAAGATCAACGGCACTGCTGTTGTCATGGTTTCCGCCATTTTTAACATCTAAAGTAGAGGGGGTAGGTTGCGGAGACACGGACAGATCTGTGGAACAATAATAATTATGTTAATGCTGACTTATATTGGTTGAGATTAAAAATGTTTGTTCATATACATTTCTTATTTCTTTCCACAGAGCAGACAAGCAGTCATAGTCAGCAATCATTTCCCTTTATTACAGCACCCGTCATCTTCAATAAAAAACAGCTTCCATCCATTCTGAACGCAGCAGCCCGAGGAGCTTTCATTTTCACAGTTACACAAATGTTTGCGCAGGTTCCCGCTTCTTCTAGAACAACACCTTGGTTCACAGGTATAGCAATGCTGCAAGCCCTTACAACACATTTATGCTACCTCCCCTGCTTATCCTAATGTGCCACTGACCCAAGACCAATGATCATCCTCCCTTATCGCCGACCACCAAGGCTTCTCCCGTGCTGCACCTTTACCCTGCAATGCTAGATCTCAGATAATCAGGCCTCCTGCGCAGCATGACCCACAGTCTCCTGCATTAATGTTTCTAGGGTAGAATAGCTCTGAACATACGGCATGTAATGAAGCATGCAAAAAAAAACTAAAAACTAAAACGTAACCTCTGTATGCCTGTTTAAAATCGGAGATATACAAAGGTACAGTACGGCCCTATTCATCGCTATGGAAGCCCT